>NW_006263480.1:98361-100780 GCF_000469605.1 Apis dorsata
ATCGTATAAGTATATGTTTCATTATATCGTTTCTTTTTACACATTTTCACATTTTTTTCAATGAATTAAAAAAAAAAAAATTAAATATTCGATGAAAAAGAATAGTCCAATGTATGTAGTTTAAATTTATTTATTCCGATTAGTAAAAATCGTGTAAAATGTATTTTAATTCGATTCCTCGATGCGTGAAAAGTTTGATGAAAAGTCGGCGCCGATTTCCTGTTGAGCGAGGCAAAGCGTTCTCAAAGGCAATTAATTCGAATGTCTAATAAGGGGGTAGGAAGTGGAACGTATGCTGGTATCCGCAACATGGTTAAGGCGTAACTGATACCAATTAAATCCTGAATGAGCACGAGGTTGGCCCGTGTGTACCTTATGTGCTTGGGAGGATCGAGCAGAGTGTATCCTGCGCTTGTAACACGAGACGGACGAGCCTCAAGCATATCCACGACAAGTAGAACAGGAACAACAACGTGGGCATCAGCATCAACAACATTGGCCCAAAAGCCCTGAATTCTGCGAGTTGAGAACACGATTCGATCTTGGATCTTCTTAAAAAAATTTTTTTTTTAAAAAAAGAAACGAAAAAAGAACGAAAAAATATCTATAATGTAAGATAAAAGGTATTTGATTACAAGTGCTGAAAAATCAAAAGGAGGATTGTTCAAAATAAAGAATAAAAAAATGCGTTTTATTTTTTACTTATTGAATTAATAAAATTAAAAGTCAACGAGAATATATCAATAGACATATCAATAGAACTTATAAAATTTTCCTTCATGAATGAATATGTATATATATATTTAAGAAATAATAAGGAACACGATGATTCTCATATCGAATAACACATTTCAAATCGTTAATCGTTCGAAAAGAAAACTATGATATTGAAAAATACGGTTTGAAGACTCTTTTTATGGTATGCAAATTTATTCGATGGATTAACATGATTAATTTTCAAATCAAATCTATTTTGATTAAATCAAAATCAAACTTAGGCAAACAAATTTAATATAACTTTTAAATCAATTTAAAGTTTTTAATATATCATTAGTAAAGTTGTTATAAGTAACTTTATATACTTTTCTAGAAATAACGTAGTTTGCCTTTAAACCCTATTAAAATTAGCAAAATTTTAAATCGTTATAACTCCGAAGATAATGATTTTCAACCAACGAATAAAAGATTATTAGAAGCGCGGAATCTTGCCCTTTAAAACGCTTTTTCATTGATCTCGATACGACTTCCGGTTCCCGAGATATCGTCGTGTAAAGAAAAGAATAATTTTTAACCATTTGCTACCTTTGTCCTCGTCGCGTATTCGGACCTCTCACTCGCACCTCATCACTGACCAATCACAAGTTCCAGACAAGTGACAGACGCGAAGTAATACGCGTTTCTAGGAAAAATATTTAGGTCACTAGATCCATTCATAATTTCTACACTAGCGCTGGAAACTTTGTGTCCTTATATCTCAGCAATTAATTGAGATATCGGGATGAAACAAAAAACGAATTCAAGGATATTTCTTCTATTTTCTGAATAAGTTTTCATGATAAAATTTTTATTTATTTTTTTAAATTTTTTATATGCGAAATAATATATAATTTATTATTAAAATTATAAAATTTACAGATATGTTCAAAGAAAAAAAAGCCAATATAGACAAATCAATTTTACTTAATGTGATTTTAATATTTATAAATATACAAATAGTACAATTTCTTTTTAATTTATACGATAAAAAGAAAATAAATAAATTATTAAAAAATTGGCAATTTAACAGTATAATTAATTAAGCTAGTATTTAAATACAAGAAAATACTTGAAGATCCTGAAATTCATGGATATACAATTAATATACATCTTTAAATACCGTCCAAATAAAGAACATCAATACTCGAAGAAAAATATTTAACGATTTTCGATATGGTAAAAATTTCGATCGACGAATCAGTGATCAACTGTGTTACATGATTGAGAAAGCTTTTGGCAAAGCCCTTAATTATTCAGAGGAAACTGTGAAGAAGCCAAGCAGTTTCCATCGAATAGCAATCGGAAAACGAAACTCTATTCTCGATGGCGAAGCGTCAGCTAATACACAGGGGAATCCGCTCCATTTCCACCTCCAATTATTTATGGAAAGCAGAAGGGAGGATTTAAGTGTCCCCGATGTGCCTTGCCCATTATCATTTAAACTAAAACCTGAAAGGGTCTCGGTTATCCTCATTTGAACAACCTTAATCTTCCACGAACACGTTACATGAAAAAGATATGCTAATTATAAAATAATTTGCACAATATAAAAAATTAATAATAATAAAAATATATATATATATATAAATATAATAAAGAAAGAATTTTAAAATGTATATAATAAATAAATCTTTGAAGAATAATTTAATTTAGATTTTTAAAA
>NW_006263480.1:101079-103601 GCF_000469605.1 Apis dorsata
ATGTCCTATCTATTTTGATGAAACTAGTTGGAACACTAGAGAAATGTTCTATTATCCAAATTTCATTGAATGCTGTTAGAGTATCAGAGTATTTCTGTAACTATTGATAAATGATAGACAATAGATTTGGTTCCTGATCAAACACTTAGTTATTGAGAGAGTGTTTGTATCGATTTAATATCTCTAAGAATGATGAATTGTAGATATGATTTTTGAAATGTTTGTTAAATTTTATGATTATTAATCAGTTTTATATGTTTCTAGTTAAAAGAAGTTTATCTAATTAAGTTGTAATTATGTGATACATGGAGTAAATAGCTCAATTAAAAATTTTCATTTCTCATAAAAGTTTTTGAATAATTAACTCTTTAATTTCTTTTATCATTGATTATTATTCTACGTTTATTATTATTTTTCTTTCATATTATATATTTCATTTATCTATTTTTAATTTACTATAATATAGAAATTCAACGTTTTTTATATATCCTTATTTTATTATAATAAATTTTTATTTATCACATTCTTTAATCTCTAATTAACTACTATTTTTAACATTTTCTATAATGAAAAATGAATAAATCATTACTGGAGATGAAGACCTTACTTATCAATCACTTGATTTATTCCATTATCCTTTAATCTTTGACTCTTTTCAATTCTCCTTTTATATATTCACAATTATAAATACAATTTTAATTTCAAATTCTTAATCCTTAGATTTAATCCTTAATTTATCCTTTTTAATTTTTTTAAATTTATCCTATACTTTAATAGAATAAATATAATGCAAAACTATAAAAATAATAACAATAACAATAAGAATAAGTTTAATAAACATAAGAAAAACATATAAATAATATACACATATACAATGATGAATGCAATGATCAAACCAAAACTGGATGTAGAAGGAAAGAATTTACAATCGGATCACGAATTTAACCTGAGACGAGAAACTAGATGTGTTGGGTTCGAGTAACAGAGAAAGAAATAATCGTGGAGGGCGTCGATTCGAAGAAAAGAGGAGGGGGAGGAGGAGGAAGAGGAGGAGGATAGCACGCGAAGAAGAAACCTTTCGAATCAATATGCGCCGCGAATCAGCACGATGGACTTCCCTCCAGTCTATTCGACAAAGTAGTAGAGGCTGCGAGATGATCGTGAAAGCGACTCGGAGCTGGGTGATGGGCTTTTCAACGTGGCCTCCTCCCTCGACATCAGAGACGAAGATGTCGCGTTCGAGGGTCGACCGCCTAACCAGAATTCGATTTCTCGATCGAGACGCTGGCAGAATGCACAAGCAAGATTTTCTCGTCGGCTGCATGGACCAACTTACTCCCCTTTGGGACATTTTTGTCCAGATCATGGATTGGTTTTCAATATAACTTGCTTGTTAATTTCTCGAATATGTAAAAAAAAAAAAAAAAGAAAAGAAAAGAAATTAAATTTTGCAGATATCTTTTTTTAACATCTGCATTTATTTGATGGTTATTTGATGGTGGTTAAATGTTGATTCTGTACGAAAGGATATTTGTGAATTAGGAACTCGATTCAATTGAAATGATCGTAATTTTGGTGATTCATCATAGATCACAAGTATTAATGTAGTAATGGAAGGATATACGAAACGATGGGCAAAATTTTAATGATCGAAGTTGAATAATTTATCATTCAAAGCATCGAATAATCGTAATTAAATATATAAATGAATATTATCCGAGGATTTTAAAATAAAGAATATTATTAATTAAAGTATTACTTTATTCGAAATTTTAAATTAATTAATTTTTCGACCTGTTTCACAACCTCTGATTCTATTATTAAAAAATTCTATTATTAAAAATTAAATTTTCATTTTTCAAAGTATGGTACATATACTCTTATAAAATTTGGATTGTACGTGTTTAGATTCACCACAATTGTATTATTTATTAATATAATGTAGATTTTTTGGTTCGTCCATTTCATCCATTAGAAAATTAAATTTTTAAATATGCAGGAGATTTTTATCCTTTTATCAATCTATCTTTACAAAATCAAATTTAGGATTAAATTCAAGGAGGGTTTCAAATTTTATATTTTGAAATGTCACGATGATGGCCATCTCTTAAATATTCGTATTGAATCCCCTTCTCTATCGTTATGCGCGTGGTTTTAAAGGCCGTTGGAATGTTCACCACGAGAAATTTTCTCCCTGCAACGCAAACTCGATATTTCGTGTTTTTTTTCTTTTTTCTTTTTTTTTTTTTTTTTTTTTTTGTTTCATGTTCGGAATTTTCAATGCCACGAACTTGCATGGTAATTCGAGTGCACTTCACGTTTATTAAAACGTTTTTACTGTGAAGCACTGTGAAATGGTTTGAATAACAAATAAATAAAGGATCGAGGCGAATCGTAATATGATTTTTTTTTTGCGGAAATTAATTTTTGGTCTTTTTTTTTTCCTTTTTTTGTTTTTGATCGATGATATTTGACTGATACTTGAAATTGTTTTTTTTTTTTTTTCGATAACGATTATCGTT
>NW_006263480.1:103618-105029 GCF_000469605.1 Apis dorsata
CGTTTTCACGGTTATTGGACAGAAATTCAGAAGCTCGGGGCAAAAGGAGAATAGCTGGATTTTTACCATTTTTGGGGAAAATGAAAAAAAAATTTTTTCCTTAACCAAAAATTTTTTAATCTTTTTTCGAATTTTCTTTTATAATACTCGTACATTTGCGATCTTTTTTTCTATCTCTTTTTAAATCATCATTATATATAATAATGAAATAAAGAAATTATATTAAACGTAAGTATCACGCCTAATTCTTTTTTTTATGCAAATTCAAAATAATTCAAAATAAGGGTTTAGAGGAAAATAAAAGTAATTTTATTTTGATTTAAGGATTTAAGTGCTTATTTCAAAACTTATTTAATGCAACAATTTGAATTCAATTTTATTAAAAAAAGGTATTTTATATCATAATTATTATGCTAAAACATATATTATATATTTAAATTTTGGAAAGTGCTTTCGATGTTGATATATGTATTTTTCGAATTTCTGTTTCATTAATGGATATAATTTGCAACGAATCAACATTCGTCCATTATCTTTTATACAATATTAAAAATATAATTGTTAATAAAGATCTAATTGATATTAATCTTTTGAGTAAATAAATCGTCCTTGTTTCTAATGATCATGATATTGTAAAAATTGATATATATTATATTGATATATAAGATAATAAAAAATTTAATAATTTTTATATTTTTCATTTAAAAATTCGTCATTTAAAAATTAACTTATTATCGTATCAGGATTACTTTTCACTTCTTTTTTGAAACTAAGTTATAATTTACATGATTGATTGGTTTCTAAAAAATATATTCAATATATTTAAAAATATAATTTATTTAATAGTCGATTTTTGAAAATCAGTGTAATATAGTTAATTTCTTGTAAAGAATCTATTAATATTACATCATTAATGAAGCAATATATCGACAAATATGAAAAAAATCAAGAGTTAAAAGTAACCATTACAATTCTCCAAAAAGCACTTCAATCCAAGATATTAACCAAAGTACCAAATTAATCGACACAAATAAAAAAAGAAGAAGAAGAAGAAGAAGAAGAAAAACACGAATCATTCTCCCTTTCTCGACTCTAACGATAAAAACTGAAATTGAATTTTCTGGAAAATGTTTCTCATTTTCCCCGCACTGCTCGCCGATATCGAGAAATTTAATTTCATTGAGTTTTACAGCAATTTCTCGATCGTTCTCGAACAAGAATTATTAACTCGCAGGATTGAGCAAAGTAAAGCGCGGTCAATTTAATTACCGCGAAAAAAAAAAAAAAGAATCTATCTGCATCCATTGATCTCTGGCGGAAAGCACCATCTGCGGTGTGTAATTGGAATTCGAAAGAATCAGTTCCGAAATCCATTGATTCTGGCGGGAAAAAAGAGAGAGAGAGAGAGAGA
>NW_006263480.1:105250-113797 GCF_000469605.1 Apis dorsata
ATTCGCGCGACATTGGAAAGTGAAAAGTTGTGTAGAAAATTCATTTTGAAAAATTGAAATTTGTTCCCAAGAAAATTACTTAAAAATTGCTCCATTTTTTGATTTTTTGATAAATAAATAGAATAATAAGTATTTTTATTTCTTCGAATGACAGAGAATTTTTCGAATTATTATTTATATTATTAATTATTATATTATATTATTTAATTATTATTTTATTAGTTTTTATGCGGTGAACAATCAACGATATTTAGAGATACATTATTTCATTAAGAATATTATACTATTTTGTAATATATAATACATTAATTTTATATAACGTAATACATGTATTTCAACGTAATTTCTCAGGCTTAACGTGTACGCTAGAGAGTTAATATTACACTGTTACTATAAAATAATTCTCAACTTTCAAAACAAGAAAGCAGAATATGGCCTGAAAGTATGTCGTGCATTACAAAATTCATTCGTTATTTCAAATAAAGTAATCAAAAAGAGTAAAGTAATAAAAATTTGTTACTCCATAGTTTGCCTTTTCCTTACGAGAATTAAATTTTAATTAATTTTTTTGAAACTCATAATGTTAACATTATCATCATCATCGATAAATCAATATGATGAAATCAAAAATACATAGTGTCATTTAAAATGATCTTAATTTTTTAGAAAGAAAAAAAAAATACAATTTTGACGATCGTAAATCTATGAAATCCTATGAAAATTCCATCGTATTAATTTCTCGAGGTGAAAAATAATTTCGATTTGTATGATTCTTTTCACAAGTTTTGGGAGAGGATTTTTTTTTTTTTCTGTGAAACATCAACGAGCAGGGTTGATGTAATTTGGCACGCAACAATCAGCGGGTTTACAACTACGATGCAAAGATAAGCCCTGTTATTCCAATTGGTTGAAAATCCGCTGATACAACGAGCAACGGATCGGCCAATTGAATTAATTCCGGTAACAAGAAGGCTGCTAACGATTATTACAAAGCTCGATTGGCGAGCCGTTTTATCTGGTCGCCAAGCTTGATTGGTTTCTCCATTCCCTGATCGAAGAATTATCTATATATGTATATACAAGAAGTGTTTTATACAGTTTGTGATATGATTATATATAATTATGAATTTCACAAGCTTGTAATAAATATTCATTCGCAAGTTATATTTGAAATATCAAGAATAAAAAATAAATTGTAATATTTTGTAATAATGAATGAATTGAAATGAATATTTTTATTTCTTCGAAAGATGGGAAAAATTTATAAATAAAGTTTTTAAATATGATTTATTTATTTATTATCGAGAAAGATTTATAATAAAGAGAGTGAATATTAAATCTATAATAAAGAGAAGTGAATATTAAATTTTTTGAAATTTTTCTTTTAAGTAAAGAAATAATATTTCAAATATATTATATATTATAAGTATATATTTTTATAATAACTTTATAATAACTAATATACAGATATTACAGTGTTGTATATGAAAAGTTTAACGTTCATTTATCTTAATATATGAAATATATGATATTATTAATTTGTATATTGAAATTTGTATCTTTTACTTTTGATAATATTCAATAAATGGTAAATTAAAGATAGTATTTTCAAGTAGTATTTGTTTATGAAAATATTTTAATATTTTTTTTTTTAATTTGTTATAAATTTTTCTCAGTCCTATTGGAAACATATTATTATTTTATCATAAATAATGTATAACAAGGTACACTTCAAATATGAAATTATTTCCAATTATTTAAAATATCTATCTAAACAAATTAAATTATTAATTATTAATTAATAGTTAATAATATTTCTTGTGATTATTATTTATAAAATAAAATAAATAGAAAAAGAAATAAAAATTTAATTACAAAAATAAACTTCTTCTTATATTCTTTTTATATACTTATTAATAAATCTAAATTTATTAATTTATTTTCTCTCATTTCATAGTTCTATAAATGCGAATATTAAGATACAGTTGTAATTGTTTGTTGGATGAAATTTCTTAAAAATAATATATTTCTTCATATGTTGAAGGAAATATTAATTTCAATTAATTATTTCACGTTCATATTAAAAAATATACATACATGTATATTGAAATATTTATTACATACTTGTCAAATCAAGTAATTATTTTAAAATTGCATTTTAATAACTGCAGAAACAAATTGTATCTAAATAAAAACAATTATAGAAATAATATTATTAGAATCAATTATTTTTATTAAAAATATTTTTAGAATCAATCACAAGAATATACAGGAAAAATAACAATGTAAACAGAGCTAAGAAAATAGGGTATTAGATAACTGCAATATTTCTATAAATAAATACTATTTGAAAATATTGTTTCATTTTAATTAAATCACAAACAAAAATATTACTTATTGTTTGCATTTAAATTTGACGTAAACAAAATATTTATTCTTTATTTAATCGAAACGCAATAAATATCAAAGATGGCTACGTTCTATTTTTCATTTTGTTATTTCTTGATTGAAGATAGATCGAATTTTGATATTGAAAATAGATTGAATTTTTTATATGTTATGACATATACGCGTATAACGATAAAAATATAACTTAAACATATTGTATCGTAATAATATTATAATTAAAAACTTTATTCGATGAACTGTTATTTAAAATTCTATTTTCTCATATTTCAGTGAAATATTCATTTCAAAATATTACTTATACTTATAGTTGATATTAAAAATATTCTATTCATCAACGTTCTTTCTAAATCTCGAAAATATTGAATTTTCTTTTTAATTTTTTCTTCTAAAAAAAATAATTTCAGAATTTGACATTTAACCATATATCATAATTTATTATTTTTAAAATAACTGTATAATAAACAAAAACTATTTTCTACGATGATATCTAATATAAATAATTACAACATTTCAATATTTTACCTTTTTTAATAAAAAATTAAAGACAAAAATCTTTTAAAAATTTACAAAGAAGATTATCAGAGTGTATCAATTTTTTCCATTAATATTAAAAAAAAAAAAAAAAAAGAAAAATCTCGCAACACCTATTATTACTCGAAACAAATAAAAATATATATATTTCTCTCCATTTCTATTTTAAAAATTGTAAAAAATCATGCAAGGTCGTATTTATCAATGGAAATCAGAGAAAAATCTGTCGATTTCAATTCCGAGAAACAAACGTTCCCTCTCGAACGCAATAACAATTTCTTTTATCGGTTGAATCATGGAGAGATGTGCGTAACGGCGTTTATTGGCCGTGGTTGTAGTATTAATCTTGCCAAAGGGAGAAAGCAGTAACGATTAACGATAACGGCGATCCCCTTTTCCCTTTCAGTTGGCATTAAACCACGACACATAAAGGCTCGAATTAAGGAAATGGACTTCCAACAGAGCGCTCGCACGAATCGAACGCCCTTTAAAGCGACTCTTTCGCTTTGGAAAAACGATCTTTTAATATTGAACGAGTTCCGGTGACTGATTGCAATCTCGAATGTCCAGTGGCCGTATTATGGCAGCGCAAAGGAGTATCTTATTAATTTCAAGCTTTCCATTCGAGAGGTAAAACGGTTATTTAGAATTCCGTGAAGAGGTAAATTTTGAGGGATTAAATTAAAGGCAATTGAATCTTTTAATTAAGGAAAAGGTATTGATTGTGCTGGTATAATAGTTAGAGGCCGCGTATGTTAAAGCTAAGTAATAAGATATTTGCTTTATGAAGTTGTGATTAAAACTGTGTGGATGTATCGAAAGATTTCTTTGATACGTAATAGCGATTTGTTTGGAAAGATTTCAATCATAAATAACGAGAAATATTATTAATAATTTTTAGCTTGCATCGAATGAAAAATCTTCAAAGAAATATCATACATACAGATTTTATGTATCTAAAATCAAATTGCTTCAGGATATTAGTTAATAAACAGTTGAGACTTTTTTTAAAGGAAAAATAATAAATCATGGTTGAAGAGATATAGAAATTTTCTTTTTATTTATTTTTTTTTTTTAGAAATATCTTTTATAATCTCAAGTCACAAAGTGAATAGTATTATAAAGATATTGATCATTAGAAATATATCAACAATTTCAAAATATAATATAATATAATATAATATAAATTTCATAATAACAATTTCAAAATATTTTTTCTTATTATCATACAAACAAATAAGATTATAAATAGTATAGTTATAAATATAAATCATTTATTATTATATAAAATTTTATAAAATAATAGATATATCATATTTAAAATGTTATGAAAATGTTTATATGATGGTAAATCATTTTTAATTCAATTATTTGTAAATATTTACAAATAAAAAATGAAAAATATAGATTATAAATAAATTTGAATAAATATGAAAAATTTAATATTTTTAGTAAGTAAAACCGGTCATCCATATTAATAAAGGCATAAATTTTTTAAATAAAGAACAATATTTCAATTCTATATTTCCCATATCTATCTCATTTGAATATTCCATATCTGTCTTATATTTATTTATATAATACCTTGACACGATACAATTGAATTTTATTAATGTTTGATACAATTGATCAATTTAATCTTTTATATAAATGAAGGTCTCAGGGGAAATGCACACTTGCACAAGTTTAGTGGAGAGGAAGCAGAAGGAAAATTTATGTCCATAGGAAACGTGATATACGAATTAGATGATAAATGACAAGCGTTGGCTAACTCTAGAAGCAAAATTCATTTTATTTATTATAGTTTCGCTTCGTATGAATTATATTGTTTCGTCAGTTTCTACGATTCGATTTGTCATGTCATATATTAATTGTGAACACATTACATTTAATATGCACTTTATCTTCGATGAGACAACTAACAAATGAACATAATTAATCGAATATGAATAATTAATAAACAATATATTTTATCTCATATTATTAACATTATAACGCCTTCTATTTTAAATAGAATTAATAATTTCACTTTGTGTTCATTCAAATTTAGTAATTTAGTGTTCTTCTTTCCCATTGCACGCTTGAACGTTTATAGAGAAATTTTAATGTGATTCTGTTCAATAAAACATACATAACGTTGTATCAAGAGGCTATGAAATGAACAAACGAAATGTTTAATTGCACAAAGAGGATTAATACACGTATATATCTTCTTTCTTCTTGCAAATATTCTCAGTGATGGATTTGCAGTGGTTTAAAAATTAAATTCAGGAAATAAAGAAATATTAATTATCTAGAATTATTTTATTTGTCGCAAATAGAACTTGTCTTATTTATTTATGTCTATACATTTAGAATTTCAGTTCAAAAAAAAAAAATAAAAGATTCTTGTCTCGTTTATTCTATCTCGCGTATTTGTACTTGTAACTGATATTTGAACTCAAATATTGCATATAATATCTACACATAGAATCCTGATTAGCGTTAAATAAATATTCCTGCGTTTATTTAATACAATTGCATTGAATCCATAATTTTCACGTTCTTCATTTTCTTTTTAATTCGAATTATTCGTATAAATGCATAGAATATTATTTAAAATTAGATACACGAGTGAATTTAAAGCAAAAGCTTTTATTTACCAGAAACAACCATAAATTTATCTTTTTTCGCCGATTCGAAAACGAGAATTCGAAATAAAAATTACACGTGATAAGAAGAAAAGAAAAAAAAAAAAAACAGACCTGTAAAGATAGGGAATAACAATTTCGAGGATTTGCAGGAACAGAATCGTACAACATAAAAAACAAATTCATACAGACAAACGGTAATCTCGTCATCCCAATCTCTACGGGCACACGTTACGCCCCAAAAACTGCGTTAACCCAACACACGCGCGAATGCATCGTTCGTCTTTTTTTTTTTTTTTTTTTTTTTTTCTGAATTGAAATGCATCGTGGGGGATTGTCGCGGTCCTTTGTCGGATTTTACAAAAAAAAAAAAAACCCCGGAAACCACCCTTTAAAAAAAAACCCCCCTCCCCTCCCTCCTTTTTTTTATTTTTGGGAAAAAAAAAAAAAAAAAAAAAAATACCATCGAGATCACGCTTGTAATATAATATCCCCCTCTCCTCTCCTCCTTTTTTTAATTTTGCGTAACAAAAAAAAAGAAACAATCTTTTATATATCAAATTTAGAAATTTATATCAAATTTCTCAAATCAACATAATAATACAATTTTAATTTTCATTTTAATCGTATGCTTTAGATTTTTAAATTTGGTTCGAATCTCATAGAATTTCGAGAAAGGAGAAGGAGTCGTAACAATGGAGGGAAACGATTTTCCCTCGATGGACGTTTCCGGGTAGGACGAGGATGGCTTAATGCCTCATTAACCGCGGGATTCGAAACTATTATCGCTTTGCGTTTAAGAGGAATCACGACACGTCCTCGTTTCTGCGGCCACGAAATATTTATGACGCGGTCAAGAAGGAAGCGATGAGTTCATTTCAAGTATGGCCGCCCTCCTTCGAAGTGGCGGAGAAATGTTGAGATTTACTACTCGTCGTTTCGAACCTTTTATGAGGTTCCCATGAATACGTAAGAAATGGCCGTCTTGTGTTTTCCGCAACAACAATTTCGAAAAAGAAAAATAACGCCATCTATAAAGTGGAATTAATTTTTTTCTTTTTTTTTTTTAATTAAGAATTTGAAGAATTTTTACATTACATCTTTAGAAAATTTAAATGAATTTAAAAAATTCTCGTTTTAATGAAACTTTGAATCATCATTCTGGAAAAAATTGTATTCAAAAAATGAAAAGATGATGAAATTTCTTTGATATCAAAGAGGTTCCTGGATGGATAAATAGATCTGTAGACAAGTCACGTATATGCTTACGTATATGCTATTCACAATTCAATTTCGTCGAAGTCAGGATTTTTGGTTTATGTAAATTTCCTTGTAAAATAAAAAATAAATAGTTTTTTGATTACATATCGAGAAGGTGAATCAACAATTATATTGATAAAATTTTTAGTCTTTATTTGGAATCTAATTTTTAAGATACAGTAGAAAAAAAATTATATTATAGAGTATTATAATTATCTAATTATTGAATTATTAACTCTAGTATCAATACTTGTGATTATTCTCCACTTCCATCATGCTTTAGTATTTAAATTTGGCAGTACTTCGATTCGTCGAACAAAATTCAATTATTTATTCAATATTTTTGAACATATTAAAAGTTATTTACTTCACTTCCCTACTCAACCCAAATAATATCGTTTCACTTTTATTACTTAACAATGTTATGGACTTCCAAAAACACTTTCAAAATTTTAGCAAAACCTAAATTTATTTCCAATATAAAATGACATTCAGAATATTTGAAATATTTTTTTATACTCTTTCTTTTCTCCATGTTCTATTCAAAAATACTGTCTGGATATATAATAATGCTATACATTTGGTAACATTTAAATTTCTCATAGAAAGAATTAAATGTTAAAAAAATCTTTTGAACATCCGTTAAGAAATTAATTTTCACGTCGCACAATTCAATCTCTTCTTTCTTCTCGATCGAAGAAGTGGATATCCTTATGAATTCCAAGGACAGGGCTCGCGGATGCATCGAGTTTCATTAAAATCGAATAAGGCCAGCGTGGAAACCGTTGCACGATGTCGACGCGGAGGAACAACTTTCCGGCGACTCGACGTTTCCTTCCTGCGGGATAATAGTTTCGGTTCGTGGTGGGAAGGGTGGAGGAAAAATAGTGGAGCAAAACGGTGGAGGGCAGAGGGCGGAAGGAAGACAATGGAAGGCGATCAAAAGCGTCTCAGGGAAGCTAAACGAAAATTACGAGGCCACCCGTGGCTCCTTACTGTCCGGAAGCCTTTCTTCCTGCTTACTTCCTCTCGTAAAGATGGAGCCACGTTTCGAGAAGAGACGAGAGAAAAACGAACGTAACACGTTAAATATCTCTTAAATATATACGGTATTTAGTCGAAAGCGTTTTTATTAATAAATATAAAACTTGGCAAATGGGAATGATAAAGGAAGTAAGTATAACTAATCCCTTGTCATTTTCAATCATTTTTCCTCATCTTTCAGTTTAAATTAATTCAAGATTAGAGAACTTTGAAGAATATTATAATATTCGTGGAAAATGAAAGGATTTAAAATACGAAAGGAGTTCTCAGAATATATATATTGTGAAAAATGATATTTAGAAGAATATTCATGGTGATCCATGTTAAGCAATATAAAGATGCGTTAATAGACGTGTAATAATAATAAAACAACTTTTTCTTATCGATTTAAAAATTGTAATATAAATATTTTTTATCCTTTTTTAAACACAATATCGATAATTAAATAATCTTAAGCATCATATTAGTCAAAAATTTTTAATTGTTATTATTATAATTTCTTTTCTAATTCTTACAGATAAACATTCTAATTCTTTAACATTAAAATTACAAATATTACAATCGAATTATAGAGTTATAACGTTGTATTATAATATTCGTGGAAAATAGAAGGATTTAAAAAGGAAAGAAGTATGAAAGGAATTCTCAGAATATATATATATATATATATATA
>NW_006263480.1:114211-117280 GCF_000469605.1 Apis dorsata
AATATAAAGGTATTTTAATAGACGTTTAATAATAATAAAACAACTTTTTCTTACCGATTTAAAAATTGTAATATAAATATTTTGTATCCTTTTTTAAACACAATATTGATAATTAAGTAATCTTAAGTATCATATTAGTCAAAAATTTTTTAATTGTTATTTCCTTTGATAAATATTCTAATTCTTTAACATTAAAATTACAAATATTACAATCGAATTATAGAATTATATCTTTGTATTATAATATTCGTGGAAAATGGAAGGATTTAAAATACGAAAGGAGTTCTCAGAATATATATATTGTAAAAAATGATATTCAGAACACGGTAATCCATGTTAAGCAATATAAAGTTATCTTAATAGTGTAATAGTAACAAAACAACTTTTTCTTACCGACTTAAAAATTGTAATATAAATATTCTTTATGCAAATAGATGCTTTTCTATTATTTATATTCTTTTTTAAAGACAGTATTGATAATTAAATAATCTTAAGCATCATATTAATGAAAAATTTTTAATTGTTATTATTATAATTTCCTTTGATAAACATTCTAATTCTTTAGCATTCTTTATTAAAATTACATTACAATCGAGTTATAGAATTATAGAGCTTATAGAGCTTTTTCCACTTCTCATATTTTTTTATTAACAATCTAATTACCATTAATTATTATGATTCAATAATACCAGCAATAAACAAGTAACATTTTCGCACAAGAATTTTTATTGTTAACATAACATAAACTTAATCATATTCCAAAGTGCAACATTAGCGCCATCTACTCGGAAGATCGAACTTGAGAATAAAAGGATCGCGATTGGACGATTGAAAAGAAAGAGAGAAGGTGAAAAAATCAATAGAATATACGCCCGATACATATTGCATGAATTAAGCTATCCTCGATCCTCGTAGATTTCTCGCTTCGAATCGTTCTCCTTCCATCCCCGGTGTTTCACGGGCGGAAATATCGGGACAAAACGATGAAATCTCTTTCCCGGATACGAAACAAATATCGATACCGTGCTGGATACCGTGAGATATCTTTTCATTCTGAAATTTAGGTTTTCTAGGTTTGTTGAACGATAGGGAAAACGATGTTGTACATCCAAACCGAGATAGATGAAAAATTGATAGGAACGTGAAACAACGCTGGCTATACAGGATGTTGTTCCAGTTTTTAAAATAGCTTTTGCCCGGATTCGAAATAATAATTGTAAAGTAAAAATATATCTTTATTAATGAGCCGTAGCAAAAATATATATGAGACAAAATATATATGTAATTTTTGAAACAAGAAATTTTGTATGAATAAAGGTAGCATCTATTTGAAGTGTTAGTTATTATTTTGTATAGAATCATCTTGAGTTTGACTTTTATTCTCTGCATTAATTTTTAACTATATTTTATAATTGCAATTGTTTTGGTGTAATATAAATCGTATGATCTTTAACAAGCTTTACACAGAAGAAGAAGCTTCTCTTCTTCCTAATTCTCATTGAAGAGATGGCATTAAACATTGTCTACAAAATTCATAGCTGACTTAAAAGACTTAAAAATCATTTTCTAGTCACCTCGAAAATCATCTCGTTTTTTCAAGACACTTTCTTCTTCTTCTTCTTATTTTTCACGAGATTTCCATGTAAATATTTTAAATCCTTTCTCTTTTACTTTCTCATTCAGAGAAGATTTTATCGGGGAGGAAAAAAAAAAGAAAAAAGGATTCGAGATGAAAATGCTCAAAATCATACTCGATTCTAACCAGTTGTTGCTGCTTTTGTTGGCTCGCTTGTAAGAGAGCTTCGTTATTTCGTTTCCCTTCTGCCCTTACCTTGTTCCTGCTGTTTTCTTCTCCACTGGCAATGGACCTGCTGAATTATGTATGACTGACGGTAAAAGTTCTCTCCACTGAAGAGATTGGCGGAATTTCGGCACGAACCACTCGGATCGAAGAGGATTGATTTTGTTTTGAAATTAGGAGTAAAGAAGAAATCGAAATTTTTTAACATTTTGATGTTTGATTCGTACGCAGCTGCGATTACAGAGGAACTTTGGTTATTATTAAAATTAAACGAGTTTGAATAATAGTATTTTTTGGATAATAGAATATGTTGTAAGTTTTAATGTTATGGTTTTATGTAATAATATCTTTTTTTAGCTAATTTACGTAGATTCTTTCAGTAGAAATAATTCTTTGAAAATATGTTTTCAGATAAATGTAAATTCTAAGAATTTTTTAAAATTAGAAGATAAGTTTTCATTGTCATATTATGTATTTCTTGTATTTATGTATATATTGTAATTCTTTTGTTTCTAGTGTTATAAAGATAATGAAGAATGATTCTATGACTTATTGTATGTATTCCTTTTATATTATCTTTTCTTTACAAAAATATTTTTTCCATTACATAACAGTTTAGGATTCTCATAATGTTTAATGACTTTCTGGAGAATTTATATCTTGCTTTATATAATCGATTTAGTTTTTTACTTTTGTAAATAAAAAATTATTTATATCTGTAATTTTATTTTTTACTTATCTAATCATTTAGAAAAAAAATTAATATTTTTTAACTTCATTAATTTCAAGTATTATTGAAAGATTAATAATTGCTTAATAATAAAAAAGAATTTTTTTCTTATAATCTATAAAAAATTTATTGGCAAAAAAATAATCTATTACAATAATAAAAAAGACATATCGTAATGAAGAAATATTAAAATTTAATATTTTTTTTTTATAAATCAAAGAGATGATTAGTTTAACTATTAATCAATTACGAATTTGAAAAATTTCAATATTTAGAATTTATTAAAATTTTATTGCAATATTTAAAATAAATATTCTTCAGAAAAAAAAAGAAAAAGAAAAAGATAAATACTTTGGATTTTTCTAGAAAGAATTTCGCGAATATAAAATTCAAATTTTTGTCTAATTTTTATGTTTCTCTTCCATATATTTCGATTCACGGTTTTGTTTAGAGAGTGATTAAACATTTTTATTTTATTTTATTTTTTTATTTTTATTTTTATTTTTTTTTTTTTTTTTTTTGCGTTTGATGAAAATTT
>NW_006263480.1:117414-125959 GCF_000469605.1 Apis dorsata
TCAACATCCAACGATCCAATCGACGTACCGTCGACATTAATTGAAAATGGACGATACCTGTAACAGGAAATTGCAATTTATCGATTCTCTTCGTTAAAGCGACACCTGATCGTTAACGTGTCATTTTATCGACTACTCTAAATAACGTGTACCGATTTAACACGGCAAATACAACGATGATCAAGAAAATAACAATGTAATAACAAAATTCTTGATGAGAATACATAAAAATTTTTCGAAATTATTTTGCTTCTTTGCAAATATCTTGAAGAAATACGATTGATTAATAAAATGAAAATAAAAAATTTTTATTTTATTTTTTATTTGTCGTGTCATTTTATCTTAAATAATAATTTTTTGATATTGAAAGATAAATTGTCTTAATATTTACTTATTATTATTATTTGTATGTATTTATTATTTCAATTGATTTTAATTGATATTTATATGTTATTTGATTTCATTACATAAATATTAAGATATCTATTTTTATTTATATTATTAATTATATTTCTTTCTTTTTCTTTTTCTTTTTCTTTAGAAAAAATTTTATTATTTTTTACATTTTATATTTTTATTATTATTCATAAATCATTTATATTTGAAAATAATTTAGTTCGCAAATAAAATCTTAAAATATTATCTGCAAACATTTTTATTTCAAATAAATTAATTTTTTTCTTTTTTTTTTATTTGAAATAATTATTTTATTTGTTATTATTTCTATTAAGGAAGAAATTTTCAAAAAATCTTCATCTGATTTTCTTTATTTATTTTTAACAGGAAGCGAGCAAGCAAAGCGAAATCACTGTATTAATACATTTTTGAAAATTTTAACGGAACAATCAATGAATTAATTAAAAATAATAAATAAAATATGCTACGATTAAAATATGTTAAGTTTTCCTCAAAAGATAAAAAAAAAAGACGATGATGTATCGCATTTCTTAATTATTCCTTCAACTTTATCGAGGAAGAAATGCAATACGATGTGAAAAAAAAAAAAAAAACAAGCAAAATTTTTATTACCAGCGAGCTTATTTTTCCGAGGAAAGAAAGAGCAGCCTATTCTCACGGAAACTTGTTTAATAAAAAAGTTTTGCGGTAAAATATGCCAATGCAGTCGTTCTCCAGATTCCGCGGAGACTTGTCGTAATCTCAGACGTTCTATTTTGATTATGTAGATTCGAACCTCGATACTGGACAACGAAGCGAAGAAATTAAAAAAAGGAAAGAATTCGATCGACGGCTCCATTCTCGAATCGAAACAATTACTTTTCTATCCAACGAGAATGGTACAAAAATATATCGAGATGTGAATCTTCGTGACTGGACTCTTATGGAGTAAAAATATTCCAGGATGAACGAGATAATAATAATATGGAAACGTCAAACACTTCGCTCCAGGGATCATTTACATCGAGCAAGAAGTAAGAGGAAGATGAAGTTTCAGGACGTGTATGTCGAAGGGTGTACATCGAAGGTATCGAATGCCACTTGTTCTCACTATCTTCGTGCTCTACAATCTCTCTCTCTCTCTCTCTCTCTTTTTCTCCCTCCTTCTATTCACGTTCTCCTTCTCTAGAGGCGTCTTGTCACCGAGGACAATGCGATACTTCTCCTTTCAGACCGGTTCCGTGGCTGTACAGTCGTTATCCACGGCACAATGCCCATTCAGTCGCTTTACCGACATGAAAACGTACCGATCGAGCAATGGCCGCCAACCCTCTGTTATCGAGCATCCGATCGAAAAGAATTCGACGTGACGAAAAATTCGATTGGTCAGTGGTCATCATTTTTAAAATCTGAAGGGGGAGATTAATGGAGTTTTGGAAGTTTTTATCTTTACGGTATGGATGAGACAGATTATAATATATAGTGGTGGCCAATTGATTGATTAATTCGTGGAATTATTTACCAATTTTTGAAATTGGAATTTTTTATTTCGAATTTGAGATACGTATATCGATAAAATATAAAGATTTGTTGCGAATCTTTGTGTATTTCTGAGAAATTTAAATGTGTAGAATACACGTGATGTACAAAAAAGCATAAAATATTCAAAGTTTATTATACATTTATATATATTTGAAGATTATGGCATATTTCTATGTAAGCTCGTTAAAATTTTATTTTAATAAACATAAATATTTTGTCCCTACTCATAGAAGAAATATTTTTTCGTTTTCCATTAGTGAAATCGAAAAAAAATTGTCAACAATTTTTGAAATATTTATATCATTGAGTAACAAGTGTTATTTTCAATTATAAATACATACAGTTAATTGGTACGAATTATCTGTTTCAAAAAGCTGAAAGCTTTTATGAAAACAATATTGAAGAAAGCCAATATGAGTTATAAAAATATTTATTTTACATGGTTTTATGTGAGTTTATATTCAATATTGTTCAATTTGTGAATTATTATGGAATTTATGGATATTACATTATTTTTGTATATGTTATATTTTTATACATATCTGTACTATGATTCAACTGATCTGACAATGCACGATACTTTACATATTTATTTTAAAAAAAAATAATTTGTAATTATAATTTTTATTGTATCGAGCATTATTAATTTTTAAAATCATTAAAATAAAAGTCTTCATATTTTTTTAATCGTAGAATAATTTGATTTAAAAAAAAAAAAACGTTGTATGTCTATCTTAGAATCTTCTTCAGGATCCTCTTCAACATGCTTTGATGAAAATCGTCCCTCTGTCGCAAAGATCGTTTCATCCTTTCGTTGAAGCTTGAAAATGAAGTTTGACAAGTTTTACTAAATTGAAAGTTGTAGGATCGATTTCAAGCGTCTGGTTCCAAGGAACCAGATCCATACGAAGCAAGGGAATGAAAAGCAATTACACTTGTTACTTTTCTTTATTCATTTACAGTTTTTTTTTTATCCTTCTTTGAAGAACTCTTTTGAAATACATGCAAATACACGTAAATACATCTCTCTTTTCCTTTTTGTTTATAAACAAAAAAGTATTTTTTCCGCCTCGAAACATTGCATTTATATTTCTTTCTTGACCTCTTTCTTCATCCAACTATTCTAGAAAGAAAGTAGAAAACTTATTTTGAGCTTCTTTAAGCTCGATTGAACTTTAAGGCCATACTTTCGAACATATCGTTGGATTAAGTGGGCTAATTTCGAAACTTTTATCTTATGGTCATGTATATCGATGCTTCGATAGTTTCAAGACTAGAGCATGATCTTAGATACTGCACGTATTATCTGTTCGTGATTTTTCGATAAATTCACTTCTAGCCTCGGTTACAAATATTAGTCACGATTCTTTTAATTGATTTTTTTACTGATTCTTTTTTCTATTATATCAACGTCCTAATTATTACTTTATCTTATTTTTTATATTAATTAAATTTGAACACGTTTTAGTTATTTAAAAAATTCGTAGTGTACTGACGATTTATAAATAATTAACTTTATCAAGATTTTTAAATAGTTAATCATTAGAGCTAAAATTATTGATCTCTATTTAAAAAGACAATTATATGTACGTATATTGGAATAATATAAAAAATAAAAAATTATTATATGTTTTTTAATAATAATCTTTTAAATAAAGCAAAAATAGAAAAATTAATTTTTTTAAAGTGTTTTCAAAACTTTGAGATTTCTATTTTCTGGTTTATTTCTTAAACATATTTTTAAATCTTTTATTTTTATTTTTATTGTTATATTATTAATTATAATATTTCTTAAATTTAATATTATGTATTTATTGATATTTTAAAATGAATATATAAAATAATGCGTATAAAATAACTCTTTGATCCATTTCTGAATTTCCTTTAATTCAGAATTATTCTACATTTCACTCGAGTACTACGACGTGATAAAATTTGCTTTCACAAAGTTCTTTCTCTTTAGATAATCCCTGTAAAATTTACTTATAAATTCGTTAGAATAAATTAGACTCTAAAATATATTAAGTGTTTCTTTTTTTAATCTAGATTTAAATAATAATTAAAGTTGAAAGTTAATTCTTATATTTTCTATAGATGATAAATTTTTTTAAAATTGTAACTGTCTTCATAAATAAAGGAAATTTACAATTCCAAAGATTTAAATTTACAATTTAGGATTTATCTTTTGCCACAGGAGGAGGACAGTTTTTTCAGTGGTTTTGAATTATTACATGTAATATACATAAAAAAATATTTGCAAGTTATACACACAAATGCAGATCGGATTAAAAAGTGAACGATTTATTGCGGATTTTAAATCTGACCCCATTATTGTTTTATGCAATACAAATGCAGAATATACATATATATTTTTTTTATGTCTACTGGAAAATTTCAATATATTTTTCGCATATTTGATTAATAAAATAAAAATGAATCAATAAATTGTTTAACACAAAGCAAATATATATGTATATATATATATTTTTTTTCTGACATTTTAGTACAAGTTACAAGTTTTAAAAATTCACCATAAATCAAAATAAAAAATTACCGATTTAATATTTATTGTGAAAATATCTACTTTTTGAATTATTATTATTTTTTAACGTTAATTCAAAATAATAATTTCATAAAAAAATTATTTCTCTGAAAAAAGAAATTTCTCTCGTTGAAAAATTCTCAATCGAAGTTTGCTTTGATTTCGATTTCTACGACGTGCCATGAAGCAAAATTTTCCTTCGTGAATTGCAATTTATGGTCAGAGAAAGGTACAGCAGAAATTCACGATTCCTTCGTGAAATTTCAAAGGCCAACGATATAACATGAAATCGATTTTATAGGTAGCTATGTTGAGAAATGAAAAAAATTTCTCAGATTTCGCTAGAAACTAGCGCATCGGACTTTTCATACACACAGAATTCGAAAAACCACTCGATTCACCGATGATTTCCAGATATCGTCGATTGCGTCCCTTTTTCTTTACCATTTTCCTTTCTTCAAAATTCGAAGAAACGAAGAGAGACGAATCCGAAATGTCTGTCAAAAATAAACACAAAATTCTCATATCTCGAGAGAATCTCAAACAACAGCATCCATATTTTGATAAAATATTTAAATCTTAAAATTAAAATTATTTCTTTTCTTAAACCATAATATATTCAATTTATCAATCCTCAAAATTAATCAATCACAATATCACTTTCCATAAACTTAAAAAAAAAATACAAGATCAAATACAAGATTCTCCTACTTGTTTTATTAAAATTTAATTTCTCAATTATATATCCAGCAAAAAAAAAAAAAAAAGTTTCTCATTCAAGAAGATCGACACCTTCCCTCTTTATCTATTCCCCCTACCCTCCTTCCTTCGTTTATCCAAAGGATAGCAACTCGAAGCTTAATGGAGAAGCTAATAATCGAAGGTCTAACAGGCCTTCCTTAAGGAGCGGACGAAATTAGCGATAGGGTAGATAGGGTATAAGCGGTAACCCACGAGAACCCTGGAAAGGGATCGAAGGGTTGTAAGTGGTCCAAACTCGGAAACCGCCTCTATTAGCGTTCCAGTATGGCGTGATATATATGTATACATATATATATATACACATATACATATATATTTATATCCACCTTTGGCGCTCAGTTGTCCCATGAACGAGTAAACAAGCGCGAGATGCATCTGCGTTGCGACGTGCGATCGGTCCATTTCCACCGTCACCGTGTTATTTATCACCGTGAATTAACGTGCAGTTTGCACGCAGTTTATGCATGTGTCACGATGAGAAATATACGCGTATCACGATGAAAAGATTTCGCGGTTTGGTGACTCGGTGTTTTCAACGTTCAACTCGTGAGCTATGAGAAGGAAGGAGGGAGGGGGAGGGGAGGAAGAGAGCTTTAACTTGGTGACTGTGTTCCGAGTTCAGATCTTCATCCCTCCGTGTATTAAATATTCAAATGAATTCCGGTGCTTTAGAGATACATAGGTATATAAGGGTACAATAAGGGAAGGGAGGAAGTGGTGGTCGTAAATGGAGAAATAAGCGCCATCTTTATTATCATAGGGGAGGGGAGGTTTCTGCTTGTTTCTTTCGTGCTATTGTTGCGTATCGTTACGAGATACGACGTAGTGTGAATTTCTGTATTCGTGATATTCGAACGAAATTGTTGTTTCGTTTAGTCGAGTATCATGCTGTGATATATAATTGTAAACGTTTGTAACTTTTAACTTTTAATGGCTGATGCTATCGATAAAATTATTTGTCTTAAAAAGATAATTGTGATAAATTATATTATATGATAAATTATAAATTATATAAATTGTAATAAATTAGTAATAAGTTAGAAACGATTCGATTATAAAAATTTTTTTGAGATGGTCATTTTTCATAATCTGTTAGAGAATAATTTGCATTTTTTTGCAATGTATTTGGTGATTTTTCTAATAGTATATATAGTTCATTGTTTGTTTCTGCAAGAATTTCTGATGAAAAATAATTCAATCATCTGATATCATAGATACGACATTTATCTATTATGATTATTTTCATTTTCTAAGAAAATTATGAAAGGACAATATTTTTATCCAAAAAGTGAAACAAAATGTTCTTGAAGTTTAATTCATACGAATTTAAAAACGTTGTCAATTATTAACAAAAGATAACATTGTATTTAAAATCATTTTCAAGTAAAATAATGTTTGGTACTTTTTTTAAATAAAATTATTTTTTAAACATATTAAATACGATCAATCAACTTCGATAATTTCTCTCTGTATTAAAACATTATTTGGAATAATTACTTGATTTTACGAATATGTAAAATGTATTTCATTTATGCATATTTCAGTATGATGCAATATCATGAATATGATTATTTTATTTTTCAACATGGAATTGGAATAATTAATTGAAATAAATATGTTTTTCATTATATATGTAATGAATTATTTGAATATTATTTTTGTGAAATTCGTGTCGCGAATATTCGTTTTTATACATCATATAATAAGCGAGAAATTAATATTTATATAATTTTATCGATTACAATGAAAAAATTATATTTATTAAAAATCTTTATTCATTTTTTTTATCAAATAACCACAAAAAAATAAAATAATATAAAATAATTATAATAATAAAAGAAATTGAAATAATATATTACATAATACACTATCAAAAGACATCTTATAAAAATATATATATATATTTTTATGTATATTAATTTTCAAATAAAGAATATTTATATTACAATTTTATTTTTATGTGTAAAATAACCTATTACCAATAATTCACTCAAATTATAAATATTACCAATATCGAATCAAAAATTAACAAATTTCATTTAATTTAAACTCGTTTTAAGCATATCAAAAACTTTTGCAATCGACTGTACATCGTAATATAAACACGTATTTTCACCGTGTGAAAATATACAAGGATAAACGAATCCGGAATTCTTGTAACGAAGAGATAAATTCATCAGATCGATTTCTCTTTGCCCAATTTCGTTCGTTCACAAATGTTCCAAGTTTCAGAAAGAGAATGATGAAACTCGGATATAAGCGAGGATATAAGGAAATGACGGATAATTGACCATTCCAAATAGAGATGGTGTGTATGTGTGTGTGTGTGTGTGTATATTCAATGGAGAGGGAAAATTGACACGGAGGGAGAAGCATCGCGGTGGAAATTGTCCTCCTTTTCGAGGGGGTGTGAAGGGGGAGGTCGAGAGAGGTTGGATGCGACCAAGGGTCTTCTCTCCAGGAAGCAACCGGCAGAAGCCATTAAAGCGAGCGGAGAATGCGGTGGAGCTAATGCGTCGTGAATTAGTGCATCAGCGATACGGTAAGTCTCGACTCGCTCGTGTCCGGTGATTCGTTCTGATTAAAATCTAATTATGAATCACTGTGGTTCACTGCTATTTATCACCGTCCTTCGTTATTGCTCCTCCCCCTCCTTCGTTTTTCTTTGTTTTCACATTCGGCGGTACACTCGAGAAATTTCGCCACGATGATTTAATTGAAACGGCTAAGAAATGTATCATAGTAGCGATGGGCTCGAGCGTATCGCGCGAATAGAACAAATTGAATTCGAATTATTTTTATAAATGATTTCTGATATTAAATATTTTAAAGCGAATTATTCTTTCTTATATTTGTGAAACATTAATTAATTGAATAATATTTCTTTTTATTTGAATATTTTAATATCAAATTGTTGTATTGAAAATTTTTAATGAATCGCGAAATGATTAGTATAAGATTGGGATATTCAAAGATTAAGTTCGAGCCAGGAGAATATATATAGAAGATTATATATAATGACTCGTAGTTTCTATTTCTTTTATCAATATATAATTATTTATTTCCTTCTTATTTTCTTTTCTCATTCATACATGATCTTAAATATGAGCAATATACTTTCGAGCAATATGCCCATTTCTATAAATATATTTAATTTAACAAAATCAACCAATAGTTGGAACAAAAAATTTACTTCAATATACAAACTATGAATTAAATTACAAAAGATTACACAAAAAAATAATTACTCTGATAAATACCAATCTTAATCCCTATTAAAAAAAAAAAAAAAAAACAAAATAT
>NW_006263480.1:126004-126355 GCF_000469605.1 Apis dorsata
ATCTGCCTAAGAAAACAGGCAATATTCTATATAACAAAAGCCAATACCGATATAAGCTTCAAATTATTCCGAATGACAATATGACATGCAGGCTTGTTAACCGCTTATTGGTTTCATAAATTCGATAATGCAGCCAGGGCTGGCGGCGACAGGTCTTGTGTACGCGGCTTAATGGAATCTTAAAGTTTAAGAGAATTTTCCAGGGCTCGTGGTGGCGTCAACCGTATCTGAGCCAGACAACCGAATAGTCAACTGATATACGAGCAAGCGTTTCCGAAGGAAAGTGGGCGAGGAGGGGAGGAATCACGCATTTATTTTCGCGGCACGACGGAGAAAAGGGGGAAAATCTTT
>NW_006263480.1:126460-139793 GCF_000469605.1 Apis dorsata
AGGATCGTGAATGGGGTACTCGCGGAGGGGGAAGAATCGTTGTTGGCTTCACCGGTTGAAATATATATATATATATATAGGTATAGGCTGAATTCTGTTAAATCTAGTGGAATTAAACGTTGAAGGGCACTTAAGGAGAGGGGAAACACGATGGGCGTTTATAGCGAGCCTCGTCAGGCTGAAGACACGATTTATTTCGACGTTTTCCCTCAGCGAAGTTTGCGGTGATTCTTCTTCGATGTGTGTGTTTCGTCGTTCCTTAAAATTAAAATTAAGAATGATTGATGTGTATTTATTTTGAATTTTGTTTTGAAGAACATGAAGAAATGATGTATATTGAATATTTTGTATAATTGAGAGAAAAAAAGGTACGTTTTTATTTTTAATTATAGTAAAATTTTGTTTTGAAAGTGTATATTTGTTTGAGTGATTAAAATTAAGTAAATATCGTGAATTTGAATTAAATGTAACAAAAATACTACGACTTAAATTTATCATACATATATAATACATGTATAAAAATAAATTTCAATTGATAATTAGTATATATTATATATGTATATATATATCGATTTTATACCATTCATTGTAGTTTATATAAATATGACATTGTTCTATAACAAACAAACTACTTATGATTATATAAATGAGGAAATAATCGATGAGAAAACACGATAATTTTCATAATGATTTGAATTTTGTGTAATGTTAAATTTTCATAAAGATGCAAAAAAAATTATCGTTTGATTTCTTTAAAGTACAAATAAATACATTTTCCATTTTTTAAAAAAAATTTCAAAATTATATTATAGTGAAAGTTTATTTTATTTTATTCTATATATTCATCACACAATCGTTAAGTTAATACAATCACGGAAAGTGAGATCTAAAAGCTAAAATAAATGAAAAAATCGATACACAATTTAAATTAGATGAAGCAAGATAAAAATAACATAGTAATGTAACGAAAATAGAACTCGTTCTGGATATCGCTTTATCTTTCTCTCTATTCAATTAATCTTACAATTTAATAAATAAGCTTCGACATTTTTATATATGTTATTTTATTTTATTTCTAGAATTGATCCTCTAAAATTCAAATTTTTTTTTTTATTTCAATAAGAAATTGAATGGACATTAAGCAGTATGTTGTATGCATAAAATAGAACGAAAACAGAATTTGTCGCGTGACGAGTTCGACAACTCGGCTGCTAGGAGGGAAACACTGTATAGTTTGATTATTTACCGATAAATTTTCCCGTGTTACACGTCAAACATGCAACGAATTTGCTTGTTGGCATTGGGTATAGCTGTTTCTAAATTAACGAACCGCAAACTATTCACCCCTCAAAGCACGTGACACATTCTCCCTTCTATCTATGTTCGACGATCGATCAGACGTATCGTTTGACTTCGAGGAAAATCTGGCATGCTGTTTAACGAGGGTAAATCATAATTGTGACAAGATTGCCATCTTATTTTACTTTAAAATCGAAATTATTTAAATCAATAATATTTGAAGATAGAGAAAAGTTTTATGTTAACAAAATTTTGTAATTATGAAAATTGTGTTTAATATAACAATGTATAATTTTATATAAATATAAAATGTTCTCAAATTAGTTATTTATTATAGAAAACTTTAAAAAAAACAATAAAATGTTTTGTTAAATAATAATAGCTAAAACAATGATATTTTTACTAATATTAAAATATTTTTACTAATATTAAAATATCTATTACAATAGATATCATTTTTTGCAAATTTTATTGTTAATTTGAAATTAATTCTCTAAATATTAATAGTTATTTTAATTACAATAAAGTTACATGAAAATATTTTTTGATCTTGCAGAATTTAAATTCAGAAGTTCTTTTTTATTATATATTTTATATATATTATATATTTTATTATAGAATTTTATTCTTTTGATTTTTCTTTTTTCTTTCAGAAATAGATAGCATTAAGTTAAAAAAACATAGATCAAATTTTTTAATTTAATATCAGACAGACTATAAAAATAAAAAATAACACACATATAAAATATGTATAATTCTAAAAAAGATTAAAAATAATTATATTTTTATCTTATCAAGATGCTTTTATCTATCAAAATGCTTAAAATTTTAATTAATTTTTAATTAAATAAATTGATATACAAAAAAGTATAATATATATATAAAAGTATATTAAAATTTATTTAACAAATGTAACACACGAAACTAAATATGTTATTAATCGACATGTATAATAATGTATAATAATGTACATAATGCATAATAATCATATGCCTATTATTCTCTTCTGTAAGTTAAACTGAACACGTTTGCAAATAAAGCACAAAATCCAAAAACCTCTCAACAGATTCATAACTAAACTATATGCAAATGTTTATGCATGTTAATGTAAATATTTATGGGAAATTTAAATACATAAAAATCTATCATCAATGAACATGATACGCAAATACATATAAAATATCCAAAATAAATACATATCATTTAAAAGATAAGACAGACCTTTATTTCTACAATTATATTCATTAAAATTTCAATTTGCATAAACACTTATACTCTATTCATAATTAATAAATAAAAAATTAATATTTTTCTCTATCAATCAAAATATTAAAAATTGTATCATAAACTGAGAGATAGATATTGCACATATAAGAATACTACATTTATAATAAAATCCGTATATAAGTCCAAATAAAAAACCAGAGAGAGATAACAATCCTCAGATCACAAAATTTGAAACGACTTCAAAGGAAGTTTCATCGAGTTTCGAGATAAAGGCATCGTTTGTATTCACCGCGGCGCGTATGTTTAATTACGTGCAAGCTTTGCCGCAATGAGCTTGATTAGGGGTTGCCGTGTTTGTCGTTTTAGACGGATCGCCAACCAGATTTCACCTTAGTAGTACGTGCATCCGTAACTCGAAGAAGCCTCACAGGTAAATTTCGTTTATTCCAATTCTATGAAACACATTGTTCGCATGCAAACAAACGTTTCACACATCTTGACAAATGTTTCATATTTGAAATCACTTCGTTCTGCATATCGTTACATCGAATTTAGCTATGTAACTTTTCGATAATTATTTAGAAAAACGTACCAACCACTGGTCTTAATAACTTTTTTAATGTATTATCAAATCATTCTGATATTTGTTTAGCATTGTGAAAATTTTATTTGCAGCAATCGTTGTTCATTAACAAAAAACAATTTATTTGAAACTTTTAAATTAGGTTAGGTTCATTGCTACGGAGAATTAATGGCAGATTAAAAAAATTAATTAAAATTAAAATTGTTAAATCAAATCATAACATTTATTCAATATGATGACCTTGACAGTATATTAAAAAAAATAATTGAGATCAATAATATATATAATTTTATAAATATTTACCCTTTATATTTTCCATATTCGTCTAGCTCATATAAAATCCCATTCAAATTTCGTTCATTTAAAATTAACATGTCCTCATTCAAGGGGGGATTGCATTCAGAATGAAGAATCGATATTTCGCGAATCGAATCGTGCTAAAAAAAAAAACAGGCTATCTTTCATCGTGTATTTATTTTCGAGCGAAGATACACAAAACCAGAGAACGGCTGGAAAAACGCGAGTGCACCAACGATAAATTAGCTTCGAAACCGATCGATTTCCATTGACAAAACAATTCGTCCAACCTGCGCCAACACGAGAACGGTTTTAAATCGAGTCGTAATCGATCGAGGCGCCCTCTTGCTCTTGTTACTAGAGATCGCTACGTCGTTGAAAACGTTGATCAACTTTTCGGAACAAATATCGAGTTTAAATTTCATTTCTTTTAAAATCACTTTCATAGAGGATAGATAAAACGGTGAGGTTGAGGTATAAGAGTCATTAACAATGGCAAGAGAGGAAGAAAACTTTCGTTTAGATACCTTACTCGTATTGCAATCAGGATTTCCGTCTCGATGCTTTCTTTTACAAGGACTTGCTTTTATCTCGGTGCTGGAGCTCGTGTGTTTTTAAATTAGGGTAAATCAGGAAGAGATAAGTATCGTAGATGAGATAAACTATATAAGTTTACTTACACAAGTTTCGAGAAAATTAACTTCTATATACTTGATGTTAAAATTCAGTATTTTAAAATAGACAAAGAGTGAAGATTTATTTTTCGACAGTTTTTTAAATTACTATTTTTAATATAAAGAAAATTTTCTTTAATAGTAAAAGATTTTGAATCTATTCTCAATATTTTGTATATATTTTTTTGAAAAATTCGCTAAAAATTGAAATTAAGATTTATCAATTTAACAATTACTATTTATCATATAAAAAAATGTTTAGAATTGGAACAGGAAAGTTGAAATTATAAAATATAAATTTATATGTATTATATAAATATAGTGTTATAATAAATGTGAAACATTTTTTAAATTTCTTTTTAAAGAAAATAGATTATATTATATTCTTTTATATGAGATAGAAATATAGAGATAATTCTTTTCTCAATTAAATAAACATAGTATAATAATGATAACATTGTATATATTATTAATATTAATAATAATAATAAGATAATAATCACGTATATCTTTAATGCAATAATGCTACTTATTAGCGAATCTTTACATAGCGAAATATGCAAATCCTTAAAAAGATCGAAAAAGATAAAAACATAGATAAAAAAGAAAGAAAGTATATAGAAAGGAAAAACAGAAAAGTATGAGAAAACAGGGAAAAAAAATAAAAAAAGAAAAGCAAAGAGAAACCATCTAATAAGTCAATTGAGCCCAATTAAAATTTTGTCGAAAAACATTGAATATATGTTGTCTTTATAATAGTAATATAAAGACAAAGCTGAAAGAAATAATAAAACAAAGAATATGGAAATGAAAATAAATACAAAAACAAAAAGTGTATAAATAAGTGGAAACAGTATATAATAATATAAGTAATATATAATATATATACATATAATATAGACAGACATAACCTTTAATTTTATATTTTAATAAATATAAAAATATAATAAATAACGACATAGTTATATAATATATCTAATATATTATCAAATTTCTTTACATATTTTCTATTAATTAAATCTAATTTGCGTTTAAAAAATAATTGGCCTATTCTTTTAAAAATTATGCTATGCATTTTTGATGAGCAGTTAGTAACTTACTGCACTTACTAGTCGAAATTCGCATCGAACGATGTTCTCTTGAATTTTAAAAAGGATCTCTCTTTTCGGTCCCTCTCGAAGATCTTACTTCGACAAGATCGTGCACCGTTAAGCTTCTTTTCCTCCACGCCATTTACTTGTTCTTTGACTCTTTTTATCTTCAACTTTTTTCCTCGTGGAGCGGATGTATCGAGAGGTTCACGCCAAACCGTGTCATGCATAATTTACAAAGTTATCGAGAACGTCGTCGAAAGAACGTGTTGCCGCGCCACTTGTGACCGAATACTGAAGTTTCTCTCAAGAAGGCCTACTCTCTTACGTCATCACGTCAGCCATTGGGCCATTGGATCTGGTAACACTTTTTCGAGTTGCGATGGATCGCAACTTCACAGTAATATCGAATCTCGATTTCGATTTTACATCGAGATCACCTGTGAGTTTTTTCATAACCATAGGCTAAGTAAAAAATAAAATGGTGAAAAAGTGAATGTGGCAAATATTTTTGTTTCTTTCTATTTGCTGATATATGTGAATTTTTTTGTTATAACATAAGAAGAGTTGATAATATAAATAAGATTTTTGTTATGTAATAATTATATATTTTTCGATAGAATTTCAACAGAATTTCAATTCGTAATTAAATTTTATTTATTACTTTTAGTTTTCATATTCTTTAAATTTCAAATAACTTTGTTTATTAAATAAATATGAAAAATTAAATTAAAGCTTGAACTTTTTAATTTTCAATTTTTTGATCTTGAATCTTATTTTGATCAATGTTCAAAAAATAAAATAAATTCTTAAAGAAAGAAATTTCAAATACTAAAAATTTATTGATATTTGACATTTAGACATATTTTTTTTCTTGCAACATCGGAAATTATGATTATTATTTTCAAAATATACAAATAATTTTATAATCTTTATAAATTTTATAACTATTAAATAAAATATCATAAAATAGCATTAAAAAATGAATAACATTAAAACTTGATCATAACATGTTTTGTTCGTATTCATTCACATAGCATAGAATAATTAATAGTTAGTATATAATATATAAAGTTATAATCAAATTCTTCTACTGGATGCTTCAAATATTTAAACTGATTACATAAATCTTGCATCATAGAAGGATTAAACTGTTTATGTATCAAAATTGTGTTTATTAAATTAATATAGATAATCATCTTTATTATCTATTTTATCCAAAAGTCGAATTTATTTATAAATAAACTTATAATTTTATATAAAAAATAATTAAATATATGATCTAGTTAATGATCTGATAAATAAAATAATATATTTATGTCAGTAAAATATGTAAAATGTATAAAAAAGAAATAATTTCGCTCAATATTTATTTTACTTTGATTCTTTATTGATGATTTTAATATCCAATCGATTTTTATTCGTTTATTCTTTTTTTTTCTTTTACAAATTATTTATTTAAATTTTTTCTTGAAAACGTAACAGTTTATTTCGAAATTTTCGTTTCAATTTTCGCAAGAATGGAATATTCGAAACGGAACAGAAATGAAATATTTTTATCAAATTAATGCACGTCGAAGTAAATATTCTATCCCGTTGAACACGAGTTTACATGTTGCGTTTCGAAAAAAATTGCTTTAATGGATGAAATATTTAACCGTCAGCGAAATGGTAATTTTCTAAAAAGAAACATGCCTGCAGGGTTTAATTAAACTCGTATCTATCTTGTCCCGTGAAAATTTGATTTAATGGAAAAATTGAATGCCTGGTATCTGTCTGTTCATTCATTTTGCAACGCGTACGAGTAATGATATTCCCTATATAAATTAATTCTTTACAGATAAATAGAATGAACAAATAGAAAGATTATTGTTTGGTTAGAAGAAGAGTTGAGTTGCCAAAATTTTTATTATAATTGTATTATTTATAATATTAATTTGTAATTGTATTATATTATTTAAAATATTTTGATTTGTAATAAAAAGAAGTAATAATTATGCAAATTATTATTATTCTTATAAATTTAAAATTTTATACAATATAATAATATTTGAAATAGTAAATATATATAGCTATAGTTATCGCGAATATGTATATATATATGTATAATACAAATAATTAATAAATTTCAAGCCCATCAAAATTGACAAAGAAATGTTATATAAATAAATTCTATTTAAAAACTAATAATATTAGTGATCTTTCTCTTTATGAAAAATACATATCTTTCTTTGAAGAACTATATACCAAAGAAAATATTTTTAATCCTGAAAACAATGTTTTTGAATTGAAATTATTTTCAATTAGTTATTAAAATTTTTTAGACATTGTTGATTGCTTTTGATTTTTAAGAAAAAGAAAAAAATCACGTGGATCAAAATTAAAAAATACACAAATTTAATTTTCAATTGTTTCACTTCTTTAACAATATCAATGATATACATTCGTATGAAACTTATTGTCAAACATTATCCATTATTTTCCTTTCTATTATTTCAATACTAGAAATTTACTTATTTATTTTTGTACATATTCTTCATGAAAGAATTTTATTAACAAATAATTAAAGGATCAATAAAATGTGTACATATACAACTCATCGGTTGAAAACAACGCTTTTTTTACATCTCTAATAATAAAAATTTTCTTCGTGTTGGACCGTACAGGTCGCTTGTCGCGAAATTTATTCTCTCCTTCACGATCGGCCGCGTATCTAGAACAATAATTCCAGCTGCATCGATAATGAACACCTCGAGGGGATTTATCGGTAAATTTCCAGGCAAGGATGATTGACAGGGACGTGACTGTCGAGGGAGAACGACGTTAGATCTTTCGTAACTGTCGGTTTATGTTCCGGTCATATATCTTTCCCCGTGGAAACGAAAATCAAAGGAGCAGCGCAGTTTGTGCGAAAGGCCATCCCTTAAGATTATTGCGGAAAATTTAATCGTCCATTCGTTGATACGTTATCTGAAAACATTTATAACGTTGATTAATTGATAAATTCTCGAGAAATTGAAATATTCTTACGTGAAAATATTCCACGATTGTGGACATTTTAATTAATAAATAATAATTTATTAATAATAATTAATAAATCCTATGCTTGTCAAACTTATTTAATTTATTTAAAAGTAATTGAAATTTCTTTTTTATAAAAGAAGAATTTTTATATTTTATAATCTATGTCAAAGATATTATAATTTAGGAATAAATCATTTATCTTATTTATTTCATTTTTTAAAATGATTCTTATATAGTAAAAAAGTAATTTTTTATTTTTTCTTTGAGTCTTTAAAAAATTCAATGCAATGTCTGTATCGATTGTTTTAAAAGAGTTTAAAAATCATTTTGCTTGAATTATATTTAATATTTTCTTGAATATCAAATTAGAATTGAAATCGTTTAATTTCAATTATAATTATGAAGTCAAAAAAAGTTTACTAATGCTACAGAGAATGGAAATATTTTATTGATTAATATGAGTGACAAGAATTATAAGAATAATAAAGAAAAAATATAGTTTATTAGAAATTGTTCGAAATCAGCCTACAAAAATAAAATACCAAAACGAATTATTCTTAGTAATAATATTCTAATAATATAAAATCTTAAAATCGAAATGAATTCCATTGAATTTCACTTATATTCATGTATTGAATTATATTGAATCACTAATCATAATATTATTTTGTATATTATTTCTTATAATATTATATATAATATTCTATTTAAAAAACTGAAATTCACTTTCGTTTTTTAAATAACATAGAAAACGAAATATATAATATCATAAAATATCATTAAAATTCTTTCCTTTCTTACATTTTTCAGAAACTTTCAAAACCAATTTCGAGAAAAATCTAATCTAATATGAACACAGCTTGTACATCATATTCTTTATATATATATATTGTTTTTATCAAAATTATATTTATCATTTATCAAGACACTTATTCCACAATTTTTTCTTCTTGAACGAACGTGAAGAAACGATTAAGATTGTTCGAAAATTCGGCGTGGAGAGAAAACTGTTCGAGAGGTTAACTGAAAATATCTGGATCTTGATTAATCCACCTTCGATTTAAACAACGTCCAAGTTTTACGATAGTTTCTCGTAGCGAAACTTGTGCAATTTCCGCCACTTCCGTTCAAACGCAAGACGAAAGTAAGAAACGGCCATTAACTAGTTAAGTGCTTTGTAACAGGATTAAAATATAACGACAACGTTCTCGACCGTGATCATTGATTCGATGATGATGGAAAATGGATCCTCTTTCGAATACTCTTCGAATAAGCTTACGAATCTTGTAAATTTAATTGAGCTTTTTTAATTCGATTTCGATTTGTGATACTTGGATTAGATAAAAGTAAAATTTTCTTATGGTTACAATTTTTACAAATTTTTTTATTCGAAATTTATCTCTTATTTCCCTCTTTTTTCTACATCTCGTTAAATGTATAATGTTATTCGTTCTTTTAGTTTCATTCAAACAAGAAGTATGCTAAAAAGAAATAAAGCATCATCAAGATGATATTAAAATGAATGAAGTTAATAATAGGAACCAAAAATAACAATTATTCTTAAATTTTCTATGATAAAAATCAATAATAAAAAGTTGATTGTTATTGAAATTTAAAAATAAAAATATAAAGAATAAAAATCGAAGAACAAAATGATTAAAAAATATCGATTTTTAAACTTTTTGGTTACAAATAACATTATTAGCATCCAAAAATTTAAATTCTCTTCGATAACTATTATTAATGAAGAAAATTTTGAATAGTTAAAACATTATTACTAATAATATTCTGCATTGAATTAAGTCTTCTTTTTCGACTGATTCTTTTATATAAAATTCACATGCAATGTTAATATCAGAATCACGATTTTGAATCTCACGAGAAGAATCTGAAGTTACCTGCTTCTACGTATACATAAAGAATAAAATTGATAAAATCAAATAGTAACATTTAAAAATTCAAAAATTTTTAAATACACATATTGAACTTTTTCATGCTAAAATTTCAATAATTAAATCTGATTAATTTTCTATCATATCTTCATCTTAAATGAGCATAAATACTTATCTAATGATTAATTATATTTAATCTAGATTTTCCAATCTAATCTATAAATCTCTTGATACTTGATTCGATAAGAAACTTTTGATTCTTCTCTTTTGAGTCATTTGCTATGATTTTTCGAATAAATATTTTTTCATATGATTTTGTACAATTTCCTTATACTATCTAATTAGAATATCTTCTGTTTCAGCCATTAACGGAGATTGCATTCCAGTTACCGATCTCGTTTCCTCGTATAATCGGCAATGTTTTGTTCCTCCACCGGTATTATCGCACCGTTACATTGGCACAATCCGAAGTGGAGAAGAAATTTCATCGTTAACGAGTCGAAAGAGAATACAGATGGAAGGAAAACTGGATCGAAATTGATTAGCGGTCGATGGACTTGATCAAAGTATAAAGTTTCATCAATTCTTTGCGCACTGATTCCTGCATCAAGACACTTAATTAGCACTTGCTTTGCAATCGATTGTCAATTAAAACTTAATTAAACAACACTCGTTAAGCAACCCATTTTCATTTTCAGAATATAATCAAGGATGTCGTGTAATTTATCGCTATTACTTACGTTTGATGTATTTTGTATTTTTATCGTAAAATAGAAACTGTACATATAATTCATATAATTTAACAAATATATTGTATAGATTACATAACATATTTCTATATGTGTTAAATATTTTAATATGTTTAAAAAAATTGTAGAAGAAACGTAATATGAAAAACCAATCTGTGATAGAGAAAATAACAAAAAATAGATATTGATAGAATAAAATTGTACATGCGTATATATAATTAGATGGATCTATTTGGATATATTGTCTCGAAGAAGTAATTACGTGAAAGCTGTAAAATATAAATATTGGAATAATAATTAATATAAGGATTAATTAAAAAAAAATGTATTATGTAAAAATGTACTATATTATAAATTAAAATTATTATATATATATATTAAATCAAAAAATATTCTTCAATAATTACAGAAATGAGTAGACTTTAAAAAAAAAAACATTTATTTCTTCCAGTCACAAGATCCAATTTACGTTACAAGTATAGCTTAAAGCAAATTTATCGTTAACTTGACAGGATGAACTTATCCAAGAAGTATCTCGCGTGGTTCGAGGGAGAATCGGATAATAATTAGTCGTTGCTTGCCACTGGGATCGTCGATTAAGGCCAAGAGGCGTCGTTTCTTCCAATTATGAAGGAAAGCTTCAGAACCGCTATAATACTCGGCTTCCCTTTAAGGAGTGCCCTAATCGGTGAAAGCATTAATCCTTAGACAAAGGAAGTTAAGTGTTTAACGTGAGCCTAACGAGTGGATAAAGATCAACTTTTTGCTTCATCCTAGATGAAAACTAAATTTTTTGATTTTTTAATTATAGGTGTTTCTTTTACTAAGCGAAACGATGATTGTAATGAAATGCCTAAACAGGTGATATTATATGTATATAATACATATTTTCTTTCATGTTTTATTGGTGCAAATTTGCCATACAATTTATTGAGGTTGTTGATCTTTATACTAAGAATGAGAAAAGAAAAATTGTATAATTATCTATTTTTTAATAGTTAAAAAAATTTGCAGATTAGAAAAAATTAAGTTTTGTTCAATGAATTTTTAAGACTTGAATGTTTTTTGTTAAATATATTTTTAGATCTTGTCATTTTTATTTTTATTTATATTATTAATTTTAATATCTTTTTCGAGTTTAGTATAGATTTATTTATTATTAGAATAATATAGATATTTTAAAAGGAATATAGTATATAAAATTATATATATATAAGATACATTATTGATTAAGTAAAAATTAAGAATCTCTTAAGAATTCTTATTAAAATAATAATTCTTCAGTTTACTTTCAGATTTCTTTAATTTATAACAAATTAACAAAATGGAAAAAAATAATTTAATTAAATTAAATTATTAGAAAATAAATTATTGAAATCAATGAAAATTTTAATTTTCTAGTGATTTGCAACATCTCAAAAAATTTAATGATAAAACTTAGATTTCAACAAGTTAAATATCATTAAGAAGACTTTATTTTCACGATTAATAATTAATAATAGTAAAAAGCTATCAATTTGCATTCCATTTAAGATCATTGCACATCAGAGATAACATATTTTTTACGCTTATTTTAGTTTATTTACGCTTATGCAAAATTATAAATTACAGATATTAATATATTTGTAGAACACCTTTCAAGATTTGAAAGTCTAGAAGCCTTAGAGAAATAAAGACTCATATAAAAATTGCAGACATATACTAAGATATTAAATGAAATAAACTTAAATTATTTATACTTTATATTTAATGCATATGTCTTATTTTTTTAATATATTAACTTTTATGTTTATTTTGGTCTCTAGAATCAATTTTGAAAATGTTCCTCAAATATATGTTTGACTATTCCAAATTCAATCTATATCACAAAGAATTAAAATAATAATTGCAATAAATAATTCAAGTTAAAATAAGTTTTATTTCAACCTATAAAAATTTTCGCAACTTACCAAAAGAAAATAAAATTTTAACATACATAGATCTTCCAGTTATACAATTTTCACTATGATTCTCTTATATTCCATTGAACAAACCAAAGAAGACAGAAGGTTTTAAAGAAATTCAAGAAGAATTCCAAAAAGCTCAAAATATCAAAAATAAAAAAAACACAAACAGAAAAATGCGAATCGCAGAAGCAAAGGTAATCGATCCAGCAAAATAACAATTCGCTGATCTGCATAATGCTTCTCGATCAGCGATCCTCTTTGCCTCTGGTGTCACTGGCAAACTTGCGCTTCGTCAACTGTTGCTGAACAGTTTGGTATAATTTCTCAACGATTCCCTTCTCGGCTACAGTTATCTGCACTTGAACAAGACGCATCGTTCGTTTGATTCCCGAATAATTACCGGTAAGCTCTCGAGAGAGAAAGAGAGAGAGGGAGAGAGAAATCTCTTACTTAACTCACAGATCGAACTTCTCGAGGAAATATTCCGCGTATTACGCGCGTGGTTTCCAGATCTCTCTTTCTCTCTCTCTCTCTCTCTCTCTCTCTCTCTC
>NW_006263480.1:139934-144372 GCF_000469605.1 Apis dorsata
TCCAGGATTCGACTGTGGCGGATGGAGAGAAGTTCCGTCAAAGTTTCTCCGTCCTTTCTCCGTCGATGGAAACGTCCGCATTTCCTGGTTTCGTTTTCTTTCGCTCGTGGAAATCGGCTCTGAGAATCGTCGTTCCGCGAGAAATTCTAATTTAGCATGGATTTAAGTTGTGAAACATCGAGATTCTTTGACAGTGACCACGGTGTAAACCATGGCACTGCATTTGTAATCGGTGTTCGAACTTTGGGGAAAACTTTGCCGTTTAATTTTTCATCTTGTTTTTCTTTCTTTCCTTTTTTTTGTAAAGATTGTAAGTTTTGCGAGCACAGTTTCTATATGAGATTGTGAAAGTGAATTTTATTCTTATTTCAAGTTATAGTAAATCTATTATGATTTATTACAAATGTAATTATAGAACATAAAAGGAGTGTAAGTTTGCTTTTCAAAATTGTTCATTGCGTGTATAATATATACATATACAGAAAATTATGCATCACTTAAATTTGGTTACAAATAAAATAAATATTATAATTTTGGATCTAATTTTGGCTCATTTTTCTATAAATTATATTTATATTGCAAATCGGTGAAAATTGAAATAAAGACAAATCGATACATAAATAATTACAATTAATTATGTGAAAATATTTTTTTCTTACTCCCAAAAGAGAGAACCGAAACAAAATATCAATTCAATTTGCATTAATAAATATCTTTTGTCTTTTAAAAAATAATTCTTCGAAATTCTTTCTTCAAATAAATCACATCATATACCATTCCGTATCCTCGGCAATAAATAAACGCTGGTTTCGCGAATACTTGTAAGAAGAGATATATACATATATCAAGTTGTGTCAAATAGCAGCGATATTAAAGAATACGGGATGAAAGCGCAAGAGGATTACGCGTATTGTGCACGGTGTCAGAGATAAATGACAACGAATGCTCGGCGCGTGTCGCGTATTATAATGGGTCTGCGTTTGGCATCCATAGAGAGGAGTCTAGTCCGAGCGAATATTTAAAAAAAAAAAAAAAAAAGAAAGAAAAAAAAGGGAAAAAGAAAAAAAAGACAAAAAGAAGAAAAGAAAGAAAACAGAATAAAGAGAAAATAGTATGGTGTACACGGTAACGAGACTGTAAAATGATGTCGTTTGCGATGCAAACGACAATAGACTGCGCCATGTTAGCAGTAAAGCACCGTTGGGTTATTTACAAGCGTCGATAGACCAAGTTTAGTAAAAATTTCATCGTGACCGAAACAAAAAGAAAGAAAAATACTGCGAGGGATATTGTTCGTCCAAAATAGCGAGCTGGAGCGTTATCCGTGGAATACCGACGAAGATTGCGTATTCTATTATTGTCTTTTTGAGATAAAGATAATCAAATTATTTCACATTCTCCCATCGAAGCTCGATTGACTTTATATTCTCGAATATTTAATATTTAACAAGTATCTTTGTTATTATATATAATTGATAATAATGAATTGGAAATAATAAATAAAGAGTTTAAGCTAATATATAGATCAATTTAAGATTTTTAATATACTATTAAGAAAGTTATTATAAGGAATTTTTCAGAAATGAACATATATAGCACGTAATTTATCTCGAAACAATGGTTAAACTCTATTAAAAATTACCAAAATTTTAAACCGCTATAACTCCGAAGATAATGATTTTTAATCAACGAATGAAAGATCGTTAGAAGCGCGGAACCTTCCCCTTTAAAACGCTTTTTCATTGATCTTGATACGACTTCCGGTTCCCGAGATATCGTCGTGTAAAGAAAAGGATAATTTTTAACCATTTGCTATCTTCGTCCTGGTCGCGTATTCGGACCTCTCACTCGCACCTCGTCACTGACCAATCACAAGCTCCAGACAAGTGACAGACCCGATTCCTGGAAATAGAACGCGTTTCTAGGAATAATATCGATCCATTCAGTCACTAGATCCATTCATAATTTTTACGCTACCGCTATGGATACTCTATGTCCTTATATCTCAGCAATTAATTGATATATTGGGATGAAACAAAAAACGAATTCAAGGATATAGTTTCCTCTATTTTCTGAGTAGGTTTTGATAATAAAATTTTCAGTTTTTTTTCTCGCTTTTTTTATATGAAAATTCGAAATTTTATAGCATATCATTGCCCGAATCATAAAGTAATGAATTAAATATCGTTTATAAAAATGATAATTTGGTGAATCAAGGAACAGTATAAGTATCAGATCACATGTTATTACATCATTGTATAAAAATTACTACATATATTATATAAATTCTACCTCATTCGCTATATTTCTTTGAACATCTGAATGAACTCCGACTTTTACATACAAAATTGACAAAATCAATATAATATTTTCGTAACGAACCACGTGATACAAATATTATCAAATATTACGGAAATTATTTCAAATAAAAACGATTCGATTCCAATAGAATTATGCCTATCTGTGAAAGTGATTGCTTAAAAGCGCGGAAACGCTTTTAATTCGACCTAATAATTTATATTCGTATAAGGATTTTCTCAAATGGATTCATCAAAGTAACATTGGCAAAGTTTACAGATAAACCGAAGCGAAAGACAAGGAGTCCGCGTTTCGCGCGACTTCGCGACTCGGCCGAAACGAAGTAAAATTAAGAGGAACCCGGGCCCCTTGATGAAGCGAAACGGGTTAATTAAAGTCTGTCTGAAATTTCCGATGATAAATTCGTGCTTTCCGGACCGTATGCCCGAAAGGAGGACTCGGATATAAATTTCGATTTAAGGGACGCGGTCTGCCCGATTTTAATAACGGCCAAGTCGTGGCTCCAACTTTCCTAATTACACCAACCGCTCCTTCGCTCTTCTTCCGCAAGGACGAACGCTTTCCCCGGATAATGGTGCATGCTCTCAATGACATTTTGTTGCGAATCCTTTTCCTCTTCTGTAATTCCTTCTCCCCGAATCTTGTTCGATTGTTATTTATCTTCATTAACAAGATTCTTTCCTTTTTAAAAAAAAAAAAAATGTGGACAAGCATTATTTTTTTTATAATTATGTACCGTGTATTTTTGGAAAGTTTCGATATTTGTAACATTTATCACGATTATTATATTATTATATATTATATACTATAATTACTTACTATAATTGTTATTTTCATTAACAAAATTTTTTCTTTTTTAAAAAATATGTGGACAAGTATTATTTTTTTCATACGAGATATGGAGAAAATTATGTAACGTATATTTTTGGAAAGTTTCGATATTTGTATCATTTATCACGATGTTGAATGTTATTTTAAGTTTAATTACTTTGTCACGGGAGTAACGAGAAGAAATTATTCGACATTGATCATAAATTAATCATTTGTTCCTCGATCCTTTTCCTGTTCTGTAATTTCTTCTCCCCGAATCTTGTTCGATTGTTATTTATTTTCATTAATAAGATTCTTTCTTTTTTTAAAAAATATGTGGACAAGCATTATTTTTTTCATAATTATGTTATGTGTGTTTTTGGAAAGTTTCGATATTTGTATCATTTATCACGATGTTGAATGTTATTTTAAGTTTAATTACTTTGTCAGAGAAGTAACGAGAAGAAATTATTCGATAAATTAATCATTCATTATTATTAGACTGGTTGTCAAATAATATGTTTATACTACTTTTGTTTGGAAATGAACGTTTTCGTTGGTTTTTCCATTGATACGAGTTTATCATCTATTATTAAAAGTTCGAAATGAAAGATAAAAAGAATTTTTTAGAAATTTTATCGTATTTTGTTATATTATTGTAGCAGAAGATAAAAGACTTGGGAAAAATTGTACACGGAATGTATAATGAAAACGTTATAAATAATCGTGCTAATTCTTGTTTGTAAAGCTTCGTAGCGTAAAATAATCTATCCTAGATAACTAATATAGAAACAGGAATGTAGAACATGAATCTAGAAAAACTATACATATATAACGATCAAGCCAGTGACTGAAAATAAACAAGCAAACATAAATCCTTCTACTACTAAATTTTGAAAAAAAGAGACAAAGAACTTTCTAACCAATCCAATTTTACATACTATACATATAAAAAAAATTCAGAAACGAATAAATATAAATCGATAAAGAAAATTAAAAATATACATATAATAAAAAAAATATACACATAAAATATATACATAAAAATAAAGAATCATTCTCAAAGAAAATTCAACTTCCATCGATCGAGGAAAGAGAGACTTTCGAATCCTCCATAAACGTTTATTTTAAAAAAAAAATCTAACAAGTATATCATAACAAGCAATGAATGAAAGAAAAGGAAGAAAATCTATTTCTGGAAAATAAATTCTCCCTTCCCCCTTCCCCGTTCCTTTCTTCCTTAAAAATCTATTCGATCAAGGGTACACACATATCGGTATGACTCGCGTGAAAAGGGGAACAGACACTC
>NW_006263480.1:144448-144679 GCF_000469605.1 Apis dorsata
GGGGAACTCGTTTCATCGTGGAACGGGTGGTATTCATTTATTTACCGCATACACGATGGCGCATACACGAGAATCGAGCGAAACGGTGAGACAAAAGCGAATCCAGGTTTCGAAACCTTTTTATTTCTCCATGTGTCGCGCGCCATTGTTTTTTCAGGGAGAAGAAAGCGTGTCGCCTAGGGATCAAGCGTGCTCGATGCGCGTTGACCCAAGCCCTTTCACCCCCCCCCC
>NW_006263480.1:144793-146501 GCF_000469605.1 Apis dorsata
CAATGCGTATCTTCTCCTTTGTTCCCCGATTTCGATAAAAATAAAAAAGAAAAAAAAGAGAGAGAAAGAGAGTATTTATATTTCTAATCGACTTCGAAACGCGTTATAATAAGAAAACTTTTCTTGTTATCAATTGTGATCTCAGTATCAAAGATATATATGTATACATTTATTGATAGAATAAATTTTATACAAGACAAATATTCGATTTCCAAGATTTATTATAAATTATGAATTCGAATTTATCGATAATTTTTTTTCCTTTTTTGTAAATATCTGGGAAAAATAATGAGCTCGATGTATTTCAAGATCGATGAGGAGTATCCTTTTACAAGAAAAAAAAAAAAAAGGAAAAGAATATTCCTCACTATGAAACCCGAGTTAAGAATATTACGGTTTTATCCTTATTTACGTTGTATCGCGGCAAGAAATGGGCGATTTTTAGATCACGCGCTTCATCCTTAACGAGATTGCTGAGCTGCCTTGACGGAGTCGAGTTTTCTTTTAAAATTCGCCTCGACGCGGAGGCGTAATATGAAGACGTTGGAAAAGATTTTCCAACGCCCGTTTATCGCGTACGTGTACGTGTGTGTGTTCGCATGGACAAGATCCGAATACAGGCCGTTTTATAAACGCAGATACCTACGTTCTGCGACTCGTAAACCTTTCGTTTTTACGATCGAATGCGGTTCGTGCGCCTGTGCTACGAAAACGTCATCCAACGTTTGGCCACAACTTTCCTCGAATGGAGGGGAAATAAAGAGGCGAGGAGGTGGAGGAGAACAAGAGGCTTCGATGAGAATTCTTAAAAGGATTATCAAGAAACTTCGTGGAACGTGATCGCTTTTCGCGGGAAAATTCTCGCGTGTTGGGTCAGGGTTTGAGGTTAGGTTTGAGGATGTGGTGAATAAGGTTATTATGGATGATTTTTGAATTTTTTTTAATAATGAATAACAATCTGTTAATTTTTGAAGCCACTTTCATTCGTATTTGTGTATATTTATTGAGTCAAGTTAGAAATTTTCAATAATTAATTAATTATTTTTGACGACTTTTTTAGGTAGTTTTCTTAGTATCATAGATGTTATTTCTGGAAGATGAAATCGAATTCATATATAGTATCGGTTAGAAGTCAAATCAGTCGAATCTCAATGGACGTGTTTTAATTATATTATGATAGGTATTCAATAATTTTATAGTCAAAAGAACAGATTATTTTCAAATTATTTCATTAATAGATAGAAATTTTGAAAGACGAGCTCAAGTATAATAAGATACGCTTAAAGACGAAGTCAATCAATTAAAATCAAAAAAAAGGAACAAATCGTTTCCAAATTATTCTACCATCTTTTTAACTTGATACTTACAAACAGATTTTTTGATATCATAGATAGCACTTTTGAAGGATGAGCTCAAATATAACAATATTATTATGATAACTTTCAATTTTCAATAATTAAAATCAAAAAAACAGATCATTTTCAAATTATTCTACCATCTTTTTAACTTGATATTTACAAAAAATTTTCTTGATATCATAGATAGAACTTTTGAGAGCTCAAGTATAAATATATGAACAATGGACAATATATATATTTCAATTTTCAATAATTAAAGTCGAAATGAGCAATTCATTTCCAAATTATTCCACCATCTTTTTAACTTAATATTTACAAACAATTTCTTGATATCATAGATAACAATTTTG
>NW_006263480.1:146958-152099 GCF_000469605.1 Apis dorsata
CAATAGCTTTCAATTTTCAATAATTAAAGTTAAAAGAATGAGCAACTCATTTCCAAATTGTTCCACCATCTTTTTAACTTAATATTTACAAACAATTTCTTGATATCATAGATAACAATTTTGAGAGATGAGTTCAAGTATATATGAACAATATTATTACAATAGCTTTCAATTTTCAATAATTAAAGTCGAAAGAAGGATTAATTCATTTCCAAATTATTCCACCATCTTTTTAACTTGATATTACAAACAAAATCTCTTGATATCATAAATAACAGTTTTGAGAGATGAGTATAAATATATGAACAATGGACAATATTATTACAATAGCTTTTCAATAATTAAGAGAAACTCGAAAGAAGGAGCAACTCATTTTTAGCAACATTTATAAATACATTTTTTTATCATTTTTGAAAGACAGGATAGGGCTCGCGAGTAATATAATATCGTTGGAAGATCGAATGGGCCGTCAGGCGGAGATCTCGCAATGGAGATATTACGCGTTACCGGCGGCGGATCGACAATGCGGTTATTTACGTGCGGCAGCCACTCGAGGAAAATGATTGTTCGGGAACGGCGGGAACAATGATAGGTCCGCTGGCCCGGGGTGACTGGCAGGGAATAAAACGAAGCCCTGACAGTGCCGCCTTCAGCCTCTGCCTTCATGCCCGCCATTATGCCCGTGTCGATCGAGTGGAAATTAATGGCAACGACGATAATTGACCCCTCCCTCTACTCTCCCCCCCTCTCGATAAACGCACCGTACGAGCCCACAATAAAATTCTCGTTACGATCCGGCGACGGCTATTCTCCCGAGAAAAGAGCATTCCGTTTACAATGAAATTTTATGCGCGATCAATTCCAATCGTGACTGTCGATTTAGAATGAAACGCCGATTTCTCGAACAGATATTAAATATATCGCTACGATTTTTGTAGTAAAACTGCGTTCTGAATTGCGTGTATCTTGTTTCAAATAAGATTTCGAAATTATTTTTTAGATTCGAATTATCGACAAGTGGAAAATATTAGGTATAATAATATAAAATATAATTTTAATAATAATAATAAATAATAATAATAAATTTTAATAATAATAAAATATAATTTATAATAATATAAATATTATAATAATATAAATAATATAAATATTAAGTGGAAAATATTAAGTATATATGTATGGTTTGAATAAGCATGATCGAATAAGATAATAAATGTTTTGACATAAAATATTGAATTAATCAATCAATTGATAAATACAAGAATGTTTATGTTTTCTGTTAAGAAAGAATTTATTTAAGACACGATTTATTAATTTGTTTTAGCAGATTTTATATATTTAAGTATATATATATATATGTGTGTTCAGCTTGTATATGAGATGCTACATTTTCAATCTGTATTTCAGGTGCAATTAATGGTGTTGACGCGATAGAATTAGAGAGTATTTGAGATTTTATTTGAAAAATTATTTTACGTTCGAATAGATAACGTCGGATAAGATAATATATTATTTTAGTGATTATTTTTTAAATAATTTAGTTGAATAATGTCCAAGCTTGGTCTAAATTAATATTCTTTAATTCTTTTTGCGATTTATTTTTACGATATTTAAATGAAAATTATATCTCGTTTATTTATCATCTTCAAATTCTTCCAATGACAAAATATTTTATAAATCGATTATTTATCGTATAAATTTTCGAGTTAAACATTTCAATAATAATTTATCAATAGATAAAGATATAATATAATTCGTAATATCATAACAAAAATAACTTTTATAAGTAGAACGTACGTATTTTGATGCAGATGGATTAATAGTTAGTTATTATTATTTGCAATTAAAATTGAGCGACTTTCAGAGAAAATTTTAATCGTCTCTTCCTTAAAAAAAATATCAATAAATAAAATAAGCTTTTTGGAATAAAAATTCCAAGCAAAAAATCATCTTCCTTATTTTCATAATGAAATCAAATAACGAACAGTTCAAATATATCAAATCAAATAATTTATTAATAATAAATAAAATTATTCGAAACAAACTATAAAATAATAAGAATAAAGAAAGAAAATGAAAATTTCATTGGAGAACGGAAGGGAAAATAATTATCGATCAATCATAGATAAAATATACATTTTTCTTTTTTTTTTTAACTATACACAACTATTAACTATATCCTGTCTTTCAAAAATGATAAAAAAATCTATTTATAAATGTTGCTAAAAATAAGTTGCTCCTTCTTTCGAGTTGCTCTTAATTATTGAAAATTGAAAGCTATCGTAATAATATTATCCATTGTAATATATTTATACTTGAGCTCGTCTCTCAAAACTGCTATCTATGATATTCGAACGAGGGATACACAATTTTTACAAGGTGGAAAAACACTTTTCGTTCTGTTATTCCACGCAGCGCCTCGCCCACACGACGAGTTTTTGCATTTCGATCACGTAATTCGACCCGCCATTTATTAACGAGGTCCGCTCGAATGCGTGTAATAATGGCGGGATCGATCGATCCCGCGAATTTGTTATTTTATTAATGCGTATTTATTCCGGCCAATCGAGAATATCAATTATCCCAACGAATATCTAGCCGCTTGTCCCCATTGTTATTCAAATTGTCAACTTTCAGATTAAAATCGGAACTTGGGCGAAAATTGAAGAATATACTGGGGGAATAAATTATAATAACGGAGGAAGAAATTCCTTCGAAATGTGATGGTGCAAATATGGGTTATTGAAGCATCGATTTTCGAATTTAAATGCTGATTTGAATTTCTCGAATTAAATAAATAATTTTTTAATATTTCTTTTTGATAATTGAATAAATTTGTTGTTCGATGATTTGAAGCTTAGGGATTGTTGAAGTTGTAAGTTATCAAATTATGTTCCTTTTTTTTTTTTCAACTATTTTATGTTTTTGCGTTACATACGAGATGGATTAGATTTGGGTGACGAATTCAGATTCCAAATTATTTGTAACGAAGCTTTTAAAATAATTGCATCGAAAGGATAAACGATCTGTCATTGTGAAAAATGGTGTGAAAAATGGAAATTAATAAAAAGAGGTGTAAAACTTGATTGAGAATTTATTAATAATTGATCGATTAAACATTTTAATTGTAACAATGTTAATTCTCGATGAATAACTCTTACCAAATACCGTCTCCTGTATTTATATACACTGTCCTCCATACATTGTTTGCTTGTCATAAAGTAAATTTATATTTTTACGAAGAATATATAGCAATAAATTACTGTTTCACGAGAAACTTACCACCACAATAAAAATATAACTCAACACCAATTACCAGATTATTTAAAAAAAAAAGAAAAAAGAAATTAAAATATCAAATTCATTTTTAAATAATCCAACACATAATACACTTTTCATTTAATATAAAAAGCAGGATATATTACATTTCTGAAATTCCATTTTCCTTTTTTCAAGATTTGAAAAAAAAAAATTTGAAAAATTTTATTTTCAGAAAATTTGATAACTTATCAAATCGATCGATCATAAATATCGCGAAGGGACAAGTGAAAGAGCGCAACGATCGGTAATCCCAACATCACGTTTTCCAATAAAATATAAATAATAGACGAGGAGAAATGGAGGACGCGACTTCTAATTGGAAACGCGGTTTGTCCTCTCTCTCTCTCTCCCTCTCTCTCTCGCCGATATAATACAACGATACACCATTGTAAATTACGCACTCAGTTTACAGTGAAGCGTCGTTCTATCGAGTACTTGTCTCGCGCCACTGAATAACGCGTTAACGCGGAAACGCGATACCAAGCGAGCCAAATTTTCGAAGTAAAATAAAGGTTGCGTGAAATTCCAAGATAAGAAACTTTTTCTTTTATTTTTTTTTATTTTTTTTTTTAGTATCTCAAAACAGAAAGGAAAGCAATGCTTTGATGAAAATTTGATGGAAGATGTAAATGATAATTTGAGTTGTAGTTAAGGGATTTAAGGGATTTTCTGTGAGGAATTTTTTGTAAGAGTATTATAATTAAAAGAGTATTTATCACAGAATTAAATATCTATATTAAATTTTGTATCCAATTTAATAGGTCTTATTTTAGATACGTAATAAAATGTAGAATTTTTATGAATATAATTGTAGAATGTATAGTATTATACTGTATTGCAATTTGTATCCTCCAATTTCTAAATAATATTCGATAAATAGTGATACTTGGTCGTATGATTAAAAAAAAAAATTGAATAAAATAGTATTAGTAATAGTATTTTTATTTTCAAATATATATAAAAATAAAAATATATATTTTTAGTGTCCATTTTGTCTCAAAACAATTTCAAATTTTTCCCAATTTTTTCAAAATTTCTCTTTCCAAAAACATAAAAGTTGCAACGACAATTATCCAAGCATGTACATTTCTACTTTTTCTACATCTCTACACAGAAAAAAGCAACATTACATTACGTAGATTTTTCGTGACGAGTGAAAAAGTAGCGATTTCGAGCAATAACGCGACAGAAAGAAAGAAAAGGGAGAAAATAGCAAACGAGGAATGGGACGTCGTAATAAGCGATTGCACGAAGGAGATCGATCGAAACCCTTCTTCTCGAATTTTTCCAATGGGCGGGATTTCTCGGTGGAAACACAGTCAACCACCGAAGAAGCTTTCCCACGCGAGCTTTTTCGGGTTGGGGATCGATAAGTGGGAATCGATGTAGACGGATCCGACGTATGCAACAGAGTGCAACGCGAGGCGTTTTCTCGTGCAAGCCTGCCACCACTTTCCCTATTCCCCTTTTTTTCCGCATCCTTTTTCCAACCTCGACCCATTTCTCCTCTGCCCCCCCTTTTTTTAACACCCGTAAACCCGCTCGAGTCGATTATTTCGGCTCGAAGCTCGCGCGAAAAACCCGAGGGAAAAGTGGAGAACGCGGAAAGGAAATTTATTGTTCTCTCGTAGATATTGATACTTTGGACGGATTTGAATTAGATTTATACGAGGTGTTGATGCGATTCGAGAATATCTTTGGTCGATGTAGAAAAATCTCGGTGAGATTGAATTTTTTATTGAGAAACATAGATAGTTTGAAGAAAAAGAAAATGTTTCATCTGGTTTTCAAGGTTATTAAAAATATATATATATATATAT
>NW_006263480.1:152313-162005 GCF_000469605.1 Apis dorsata
GATGTCAATTGATAAAAGGAAAAATAGGGTTGATTATTTTTTATAAGAGAATTATTTCTCTTATAAATTTTATCAAAATCGACGGTGTGCTATTTGGATGTATTTTCTCGTTAGATGAAATGAGACGAAGATAGAGTGAAACGGCAGTATAAGGGAGATAGAATTATCTCTATCTATTTTGCTTCGTAAATTTTAATAATTTAAATTCGTATTACAAGCAAATATCCTATTAAAATGTGGTATAAATATTGAATTAATTAATTAGTTGATTAGTAATTAATATTATTAGATATGATTATCACAATCACGTAGCAATTTAAATAATGCAAACTGCTATTGCATTTATCTAAATGTTTTGGGAAAATATTATATTCTTCAATTCAGAATTATTACAATAAATATATTTATTTGTTTTATACCATATGATATATTTCAATAATTTGAAATTATTTTAATATTTAATATTATATATCATTCATTTAATTTTTACATAGAATGTGTGATACAATGTTTAATTTATTATTGAATATTGTTATTAACTTGTGCACAAGAAAATTAAATCAGATCTGTATACATGAAAAATTTTTTTTTCAAGTTAATAATTTAAAATCCAAATTGCACAGAAATTAAAAAATCCACTCTTTAAAGAATGTTATTGATTTTATAATTTATTGATTTTATTATAGGATTATAATGTTTCAGAAATAAAATAATTCATCTCGATGTAGTTAAATCAATTTAACTTTGTATGATTTATATATCTCATTTACAAAATAACAAAACATATATCCTCGTTCATAATAGGATTGGATATTACAGGAATAATCTCTTATTCGAACAATTATTCAAATAAAATTGGTATTTTTCATATTGTATCATTTTATCTTAAGTAATATTATTTGAATAATAATGGATTTGAAATTGTGCCAATAATTTGCTTTATTTAGTATTTGAATATTTATCATTTGATTTCACTATAAAAATATATTTGCATGGAATTTTTATTTCAAGAAGTTATACTTCTTGTATTTAATAAAATTATATATTTTTTATTTCATTTAAAATAATTATCATTTATGTCACAAATAAATGTATTATTATATACAATAAAAAGTAAATAACAATGATTGTTTGAACTATTTGATATAGATATAATAAATGATTTCTAAGTTTGAATCAGATATTACAAATGAACTTTCCTTAATCTTTTCTATCTTTAATCTCCTATTTAAGTTATTTTATAACTTTAAACCAAAGAATTATGGACACAATGTTCAATTTCTTTCAATAATCTCGATTTAAAAAAATATAAGTTTACTCATTTATTATAAATAGCAGAAAAAATTGTTCAACGTAAAAAACAATAAATAAAATGAATAAAAAGAATTTTTCGAATTTTTCTACAATTTATTGCATATAAGAAAATTATATATTCTTCTTAAAAGTGTCATGGATGGAAGCAAAAAAATTCATGAACTTCTCAAAACCATTTTTATCGATTGCTCAGATAAAAAAATAAGGAAATGCGTAATAAATTTTAATATTCATGAACAATAAGAATAAATTAATAGAAACGATCACGAATCCCAGTTTCTTCTTATCCGTGATAGCACGTTTCGAATGAATTTTTTTTTTTACTTACAATCAGAAAAGATTGAGAGAAAGAGGGAGAAAAAGAAAGAGGGAAAGGAAAGAGAAAATGGCAAACGTGAAAGTACATTCGCGAAATAGTTTGCCAGCATATGTATATACATATGTATATCCATTTCCAGCACTGACCCAATTCTTTTCCGACTGCTTCTTTCGTCCATTGACGTCAGAATCTTAAACATCTTGGTGAAATGCAGTAATGTTTGTTCATCGTCACTGAAATTTCATTTTGATCCTTGGCTGTAAAATTTTGTTTAAGAAAAAATTGGAAAAAAAGTGGGTTATTGGTTGGGAGATAATCTAAAAAAAAAAAAAAAGAAATCAAATTTTCTTTGATAGATTGTGGATGTTTCTATGAATTTTTTGAAAAATTTAAATGTACAGGTGATAATATAAAAAAAAGAAAAAATATTAAAAATTTACTACGATATTTGAAGAATAAAATAAATCTTTATTTAAGCTCCATTTTTTTTATCGTGTTTTTAAAAATTTTATTTTGCGTGAATGAACGTGAACTATTAAAGAGACAAATACGTAATAGAACAATAATTTCATATTTATATTTCATGTTTTTTAAACCACATGGTATATGCGAATGAATTATATAGATTTTATGTATTTTTAGCCGCTAAAAGATTTTTTGGTATAAGTAATTCTTTGAAGCTATATTTTCCTTGTACCGTAAGACTTTTTTCGAGAATATTTCAGAATGAAAAGACACATTTTCATTATCGTCGTCGTCCATTTTGAAGAATTTCAAGCAAAAGAATTTCACGACTTTTGCCTTCTTTTATCAAATTCAAACCAATCTCAGTAATTATTCTAATCACTTTCTTTTTCGATTGAATACTGTAATAATGATTAATCGATTTTCCATAGATAATTTTAATTTGATCTTTTTTTATTTTCCTTTTTTATTTAATTTTTTCAGTTACATCAATAGAATCATTATCATTTCTAAATATGTTTTTTTAATAAATTCATTATTTTTTATATTTTTAATTATCCTTAATAATTTTATTTATACATTTTTATTCCTAATATATTTTACTTTAATCGATAATATTTTCATTTTTGACAATATTATTATAAAGAATCTTTATAAAGAATTCGAATATGATTATCATATTAAAGATAATTAGCTTTTATAATTTTCATAAAAAAAAAATAAATAGTATATGATCAATACATAGTATGAAATGGATAAGGTAATACATAATAGATATAGATAATAGAAAGTTTAAATAATAAATGTTCAAATTATCGATTTTCTACTGTATTACATTAGAGAATAATACGTTTTATTCATTTAATAAATCTAATAAAATTTTTCTTATTATTAACTTTGTATTCAGTTCATAAATTTGTTCTTAAATTAACTGATTAATGGTATTATTATTGATCTATCTAATTTATCATCATTTTCAAACTTGCATAAAGAAATTTTATTATTAAAATTATTTTGAATCATTATTATTGCTTATACATTTTATCCTTCTTTAAATATTCAATAATATAATTATCTTTTAATTTTTCAAGCATTACATATACATTATATATTATATAATTATTATACATTCTTTTAAATGTATGAACTATTTCTTTTACTAATTATACAATATAATCATACAATAAATATATTATTATATTGATATTACATTATAATATAAAATTTCTATGCGCTAATCAGAGACATCTGAAGCAGATAGAATACATATTTCAAAATGCAAATATTGCTGTGTAGTTTCAATATATGCAAATGTGACCTATCTTGAATTCGAATAAGAGAAATTCAAATTCAATTGACATTCCATGCTATTATACATATTTATATGTGAACTATTTAATTATTCTATTTATTTTAGTTCAATTTAATAAAATATTATCATAGATTAAATAAATTTCTTAAAACTTGAATAAAATTTCTGTATTTCTTTAAATTTTTCTGATATAGTACAACGTATGCATCGATACTCAAAAATATTAAATTTTCCTTCGCAACGAGGATGTTCCATGCAGATAAAAAGGAAAAAAATAAATAAAAATACAAATATAATTCAAAATAATGGGTAAAGGCAGATTGAATTTTACGCGAATCAGAATTTTATAAAATATCAGTGCGAATATTTGCGCGAAAAATATATTTTTGCATTTAACGCGAGCAACATCGTATTGAAGATTACCGATGCGTTGAAGTTGTTTTACACAGTCGAAAACTGTGATTACGAAATGGTCGAATAAATAGAAAAAAAAAAAAAAATATGTCCATGTATTTTGACATTTATACATTGTATTTCTTTTTTTTTTTTTTATTCGTTGCACAACACAATCCTCATTGCTCGAATGTCCCATTTATTATTCAAACTATTTTGTTATCTGAATAAAATATTTTATAGCATAAAATTTTATCTATTACAAATATATTTATTATTATTATTTTTCGCGATAATCGAATTAAGTATCGTTCGAAAAATTATAAAAATTTTTTAGCTCATTAAGAATTGATTTGACAAAAAAAAAATAAATAAATAAATTAAATCTTCTACTTTTTGATTTTAATTTTTCACATATTTTTATGAAATTTCACGCTTTAACAATTTTCCAATGGTATTCAATTAATTCTAATTCGATGATTACGGATTGTAATTATAATAAACAAGGTAAATTAAGCGTAAATGAGATTACATTAATGTGTTTTTATATGATATCAAATAATAGATTAAACGAAGTGATAGAATTATAATTGATTGTATATTTTAAAATATAAATATTGTTATGTATAACTTTAATATCTTTAATAAATACATATAATACGATTTATTTTGAATTGAATAATTGAAGTGAATGATTTCTATATTATCTTATAATGAAATTCAATTAATTTAAAAATTCTGATTTTAATATATAATCATTATATTTTATATATTTAAAAATTTCGTTTAAAAAATTAAAAGATAAAAATTTTTGAAAAAGATTTTACAAGAATATAATAGATTATATATATGTTAATTCTTTTTTAATGGAATATAATTTTAAAAAAGTGAAATCGATGATCAAAATTTTAATACTTTTAAACATAATTCTACAACAGTGCGAGATAAAAAAAAATTTTAAATTATAAAATATTCAGAACTTACTGCTTTATCGCAAAATTATATTTAAAACTTGACAAAGTACCAAAACCTTTAGAAATAAAAAAAATTACCATATGTAATATTAACACATTATCCTCTACATACACAAAAATTTTCCTTGAAAATATAAAACAATTTTAAATCAATTGAACTTTTCTTTACGACAAAATATTTTTCCTTAACTCTCACAATTCAACTTCCACTCTACGATCACAACTGCTGCCAACATTCGAAAGATAAAATTTCCATTCACATTTCTCTTTCCTATCGATGCCTAAGAACGATTAAGAAAAAAAAAAATTTCCTTTCTTTCGTCATAAGTAACGACCGACGAAATTGAAAAAAATGAAAAAAAGGAAAAGTAGACGTATAAATAAAAAAATAAAAATCGATCGGCAGAATTATTGAGCGGGAGAAATTGTTCGTCAGCCGCGAACGGTCCTAGGGAATTCCTGGCCGCGCGACAAATTCATTAGGGAAAGTGGCGCGTACCGATTAATTAATTAAGCAAAGCCGTTTGCATTGACCCGTGTATACGCCCGGCTGCCGCAACGTTGCGTTAATCAATATTTTAATACAGCTACGAGGAAACAGTCGCCGCAAATATGCGTCCGTTTTAATGCATCGCCAGCCGGGGGAGAATTATGTCGTAACCGAAGCCGATTTGCCGTTATAAATTTCCTCGTTGATTGCCAACCGCCAGTTTCACCCTTCCTCCGATCACTGCCCCCTTCCCACTCCTATCAGAAACTGCACGATAATGTTCTCGTAAAACGGCAAAACGATCGGTCTCACGCTCGTTGAAAAGCAGCTTTGCTCGTTGGAGAGCAACGCGAACGGCAATTTCGCGCGCGTATAAATTATTTTCAAACGTTAAATTATTGCAAAATATATAAAAAAAAAAAAGAGCGCAAAATTATAAATCAAATAAGTTTTCGATTTATCGATCGATAAAGATGGTTTATTACCGACCGAAATTTGATTCTCCGTAATGAGTAATCGACTTCGAATGATAACGTTGAATCGATCATTTTTTTTTATTTTTTCTTATCTCGAAATTTGTTTAAAAGATCTGATTAGATAAATTAAAGTTAGGTTATTTGGGTATTTAGTTATTTTTAATTATTGTTTTTTGGGTATTTATTTATTTTGATCTTTTCTTCTGGGATATTCTCAGCATGATTACTGATATTTAGTCTATAAAGATTTCAAAGATTCAGGAACATTATACCAGTAAATAGTATACCAGTATCATAAACTAAGGAATAATAAATATTAAATTAATATTAAATATTATTTGGTATATTATTATTTAATATTAATTTAGTATTAAATATATGATATATGAATGAATCTATAAGTTAATTGGATTGACAAGAATTTTTTAATTTTGTTTCCTTATTAGAATTAATACTAACATAGTTTCATAATTATATTGAGATTTATTAGTTTCATAATTTAATTAAAGTGATACAATTACAATAATATACTTTGATTTTTGAAGAATTGTTAAAGATGTTACTTAAGATTTTTACAGATTTTTATAAAGCAATCTTAACTTGTTATTGGTAAAGGTATATATAACCGATTGATGAGAATGATATGCAAATTCAGCGGCAGTGAATGCACAGCGATACTTCCGCAAGAATCATTGAGATAACAAGCAAAGTTTTGATCACACGTTTGCTAAAACTGGATAACATTGAAATATACAGGAGTGTATTATTTTTAATTATGATATGGATAAGTAAATAAAAGTTTAAATCATAGACGATTAATCCTTTTGTATTTTCAATTGTATCAATAACTTAATTTATTTTAAAAATAAGTTATTCATCCTCATAAATAGATAAAAGTAAAAAGAAAATTAAACAAATTAATATAAAGTCTTAATATTATTAAGACTTATTAAATTAATCTCAGATTAATACAATTTTAATTGTTAGTGCTATTTATAATATTGTAAATATTATATATTATAAATATTACATTATTAAAAACTTTACATGCATTTTCACATTACTTGTACAAAATAACAAAAGATTTATAAAAGAATTATTTAAAACAAATGTATATATTTTAATTTTTATATCAAATATGTAACAAATTTTTAATGTAACAAAATCTCAAGTTTAGTAGAATAGTAGAATAATTGAATATTAAAATAATTTAAATAATAAATAATATCGAAATTTAAAACTTTTAAGTTAAAAGATACAAATGGAAATCAAAAAAAAAGTCCTGAAAGAATTCAGAAAAATTGAGTCAACATTCAGTAAATACTCTGTTATTAGAACATTTTGAAGCGTCCTTAACACGAGAAAATTATAGAATTTAATTATAATTAATAATTAACAAAGCAACAGAAAATACGCTGATTTTAAATAAGAAAAGTAAAAATTAAATGGATCAAAACAAGAATTAAATAATACAATCTTTCTACTCTCTCTTTATTAAAATATTTATTTCTATTTTAATATTTTCCATTTATAGTAGTTTATTGATTACTATAATGATATAGTGCTCAAAAATTCATTTTCTTTCTTTTCTAATTTAAATTATAAAATTTTTAATTAACTGTATAATTTTTTTCTTACATAAATTAACACAAACGACAAAATTAAATCGCAGATATACGTGCAAACAATATCAAACATAGGATAAATAAATTTAATTAAAGCTCAAAAATATTTCCATTACGATAAATGTCGAAGTGGATAATTTTCTATTCTTTCGTCTCTGTAACCATCGTCATTTTTCCAAAAATTCTCATCACATCCTCCAAGCAGCAACGTAATGATCTTTTTAAGTAACAAACATTGTGCCAGATCTTTTCATTTCAATTATCTTCTCGAGGGAAAAAAATTCCTCGCCGACTGCTTTCGAAAAAGAAGAGAAAGAGGGTTCAAAAAAGACGCAAAAATTCTATGCGGTGATACGTAAAGCTTGATAAAACGATGACAATATGGACGACAGAAAGGACAAGCTCGAGCCACGATTCCGAGTCATCCCGGAAAACAGTTTCGTTCGATTGAAACGACCGACAATCAATCCGTTAATCGAGGCCACGACGATAAGATGGAAGTTTAGATTAAACCGTGAATATTTAAAGGCAAACAATAGAAGTCGAACGCACATGTGTGCCCAAGCGTGGCTCGATTCGAGCCAACCCGAGCCGAAATAGTTCTGCTTGACACGAGGACGTGTTATTGAGGTTTATTCCACGGCAAACCTGTGCTAGGATAATGTGTGTGGTATTATAGAAGTATAGTCGGTCACAGAATTAATACACACAGAGTTAATGTATAATAAATAATAAGGATAAAGTTATGGGTTTGTTATTAATTATTATTTATTAAAAATCAATTAATTAATTTTATTTTATAGAGAATATTTATTGTATTATTTTTTACTTATTATTTATATATATTCAGTTTAAATATTTAAATATTATGAATATGTAGATTATAAAAGATTGTATATGTGATGTAATATTTTTATGATGTAATGGAGATGAAATTAATTCTTAAATTTTCAATTTTTTTTTCCTATTTTCTTTTTCAGATATAATTTATAATAATTCGATAAAATTTTCTGAAATTATATTAAAATATAGATAGTTGTACAATCGTAAAAAAAAATGAAAACAACATGTAAAGTTGTAATACTTTTTTTATTTTTTAAACATGATCCTGCGAGATGGAACAAAATTTTAAATTACGAAAATGTTCATCATTTAGTGCTTTATGATCCTGTTGTAAAAAAATATTCGTAGGAAAAATTGTAGTTAAAACATGAAAAAATGCTGGAACTTTTGGGGGTTGATTTTACTTCCTCAAAAATTATCATTAAAAATTTAGATTTTTCACGAAAAATCGATTCCTTGTAATGTATTACGAAAAATTTTGTGACTGATTGTACATGCACGAAATAAATAAAATATACATGTTAACTTGTAAAAGTACCGTTAATAATTAGTACAAAACACGAATATTACGAATTCTTTTTTTGGTGGAGTACCGCTCTATATATTGGAAATGAAAATCCTTAAAATTTCAATTTTTTTCTTTCTTTCTTTCTTTCTTAAAATATAATTTTTTAATGCTACGAGAATAAAGAAAAATTTTACGCATATAAAATGTTCAGATTTTAATTCACCGTTATAAAAAAAATATTCTACAAACTCTCCTGTACTTAAGACGTGAAAGAATACTGAGAGAAACTTTTAGAGGGAATTTTATCTTCTCAAAGGGATTTTCTTTTGCAAAAAAAAAAAAAAAAAAAAACTTATTCTTCTGCAATAATTCATTATGCTTTACGTATTCACGAACCTCTCTTAAAATCTGGATTTCCTTCTTAAAGGAAATCTACTTTCTTCTATCAAGATTTTATCCGATCTCTCGATCTTCTGAGAAAAATTTCTTAAAAAAAAACCAGAGACTACTGGACAAGATTCTCTCTCTCAGCTTTATTTTCTCTATACAAAATTAGACTGCTACGCATGCGTGTCGGGAAGGGTAAACACGTAGATAGATTGTACACGCGCGTATATTATTGCGCACTCGTGTGTGTTATTGCGCTTTGTTATCAGATACGGAAACGACGCTCGTGACATTTCAATTTCATGCGACATAAAATACCGTGCAACCGCATTTACTGCTCACATCCTCCGTCCTTTCTATATTTGATGGATAGCGCGTGTCTCTTTTTTTTTTTTTTTATATTATTCGTTCGATTAAACGGAATATCGTTGATTTAGAAAAAAAAAGACAAGAAAAGAAAAGAAGGATTAAAGAAAAGATAAAATTTAAATAGATATTGAAAGAAATAAAGATGTCTACCGAGTGGTTTCCGTGGTGTAGTGGTTATCACATCCGCCTAACACGCGGAAGGTCCCCGGTTCGATCC
>NW_006263480.1:162164-179782 GCF_000469605.1 Apis dorsata
ATTTTTTTTTGGGAGAAAATTGTATCGTTTATGAATAATTATTATCTTTGCAGATACACGATATATGGAATTTATTGTGATATATATTTTTAGTATTTTAATAATTAGATTTAACAATAAATTTAATCCGCGTATAAAAGTAATGTTTTTATATCTTTCGTCACTATAGATGGAAATCTATGGATGGATAGCAGCAGGATAGAATGAAAAAAAAAATCAAAATTACGTTTTTGTTATCAACCCTTCAATTTATCCATGAAATTTTCACAAATTTAATTCTCTCGAGCCAATTATTCGAGAAATCTCTTATCCGAACAAATTAATCTCCCAATTAGTTCAAATAATGATAATCCATAACTACATCTATATTATATAATATATATCAGCAAACGATAAAAGATGAATATTAATCGTATGTAACATCGATTTGATCTCTGGAGAAAATATAATCTACACTCATAAATATCTCCTAAATATCTTCTTTCTGTATAAAATTTACTTTTAGGATTTATTTCGTTAATTTTTCTTTTGTAATTATTAATCTTATATATAGTTTTGAGAAACTTTTATAAAAGTAGAAGAAACGTAGAAATTACCATAAAAAACGTTGATGAAACATTTATTTTATTATAATAATTATACAAATATATAATAATAAATAATTTTGAACGTAATTCTTATTTAATACACTTTTTACATAAAATTCATATTTTATAATTCCCAATTTTGCAAATCACTGTATAAATTATGCCAGCGTGCGCAATTTCTAATATTTTTACTGAAAATAGACGAAAACAGTCTTGTCTCGTACGTACATTTGTCGACCTCTGGATCTTCTTCGTTTTCCTAGATCTCTCTTTTATTAAACAGATCCCCTACGAGTTTTACGACTGTTCCACACAATTCTTTTTTTCACGGATGCCGCGTCTTTCTTGTTCTCTGTCGGTATGGCAGCGGGGTGCGCTTTTGTTGTACTCGCGCTTGTGCACAATGCGCCATTGAAGAATAAGAGAAAAGCTGCACGCAACGCTCATCTCTGACCTCGTAAATATCAACGAAAATCAACGAATTAATGCAATCATTATCAGGAAACAGAGATTAAAACAGAAATTATTCTCTTTCTATATTTTTTTCAATTTTTGTTCCATTTCTTTCGTAATGCAGTAGAATTGGAAATTTATTTAAATGTTTTAATATCTGAATGTTCTAAACATTGTTATATTTAATTATTTAGAAAAGAAATCTTCTCATTAAGTTTGCTAATTTTTGAGTATAATTATAATCCAATTTTAATTTATGAAATATTTGCAAAAGAGATAAACACTAAGAATAGATATAAAGTAATAAATTTAACAATACACGAATAGCAATCTATCACAATCGTTGATATTATAGTTTTTATCAATCGTGTTTTTAAAAATCGTGTAAAATCGTAATTAGAAATATTAATATAATATTTTTAGGTTTTATTATTCGTATTATATATATACCCATATATATATAATAAAAATATGAAAATGTAAAATTATATAAATTTAAATCTCTATACATTATGATAACGAACCATTATAATTGTGTAAATAGTTAAAAATTACTCTTTTCTTTACTCGAGGATATTTCTGTAATCGGAAATCATATTAGTATAAATGAAAAAGCAAGATTTAAATAGCAAGATTCTGCGCTTTTATTGATTTTTCATTCATAGAAAATCTTCGTCGTCATAACCGTTTAAAGTTTTGATGTAACTTAATCGAATTTTAACAAAATTATTTCTGGAAAAAAATATTATTTATAACGAACTTAATAATAAGTAAGTACAAGTAAAGCTAAATATAATTTAATAAAGTAGAATAAGAATTAAAAATATACTATTACTCAAATTTTCTTTATTGATTATTCTTTTTTTATTTCACATTTAAAGCAGATTTTTAATCTTTCATGAATATATGCCATCGAGAACAAAATTCAAAAATTTCAGTATGATTCATTATATAAAATTTATATTATATATAATTATATTATATATAATTATATTATATATAATTATATAGAAATTTGTAAAACAATATCATTTTTGTTAAATTTAAAATATAGTAATCGTTCCTAAAAATGACAATTATTTATTTAAAAAGTAGTCTCATTACACAATTTAAAAAAAATGAAACTAACATTATCATTGAATATCGAAATAATGGTAACATTTTATTTAGACAATTTTATTATTTTAAATTAAACTTTTGAACGAAGAAATTATTATGAAATACGTCATACGAATTATCCACGTAATATTCAACAGCTTTTTGTACATCATGTGTATTCTTCTCTAAAATTTTGATTCGATATACCGTGTATCTCTTTTTCCTACTCACATCTATTTTCTTTGTATTGTTATAATCAAATTGCATCACGAACAGATTAGAAGAGTGAAATTGAATATGAATTTAATCGAAAGAGATTTTAACGAAATTTAAGTACTGTATGTACACTTTATAGACGTAAAATGATAAACGATCAAGATAAAAGCAAAGAAGAAACGCGATGGAACGATGAAACATAAGATAGAAAGAGATTTGAGCGGTGAACACAAATAAATTTAAGCGCAAATAGTTACTTTTGAATTTAAAGCAATTCGTCGTCCTCTACAAAGAGTTCGTCGAGCTCGTTCTCGAGCATATTTGTCTTTCGACTCGTCAACAGGAAGCTAAAGCGTCAAAGATTTCCTCTTTTCCGCTCTTTTGAGTGCATTTTATGTATATCTTATAGGAAATATTATTCAGCTAATAAAATCGCTGCATTATATATTTTTTTATACAGGTCGAAAATATGAATCCCAAAGGAAATATAAATTAAAAAATACTTTCAACATTCGTGGCTTGATCCTTTCAATTACATAATTAACTTCAAACCTACTTTTTCTAATTATTATTATTAATCTTTTTTAATTTTATCATTCATTTATTTTTATATAATGATAAATTTTGAATAGACGATCTCCTCAAAAATAATATCTTTTTCAATTATACATTTATAGCTTTAATTATATTAACTTTAAACTTTTCTATCAAAATTTTGTTATCGTTAATTTTTATTAACATTAATCTCTCAGACTTTTATTTACATATTTCTAATTTTTTAATTGCCCCTTTGCGACAAATACTTTCGATGCATATATAAAAAAATCTGTGCGACTTTATCATCAGTCGATCAATATTTCTTTTCTTTTTAAATTAAAAAATCAAACATAACAAACATTTTTAATTTATATTTTCCATTATATTTAAACAAACATTTACGCAATTTTACTCGCACACATCATTTTATACGTCGATCGAATTCCTTTCTCAAGACTAGCCTTTTTAATTTTCGTCCCGCATATTCTCCAGCGAGAAGTAGTGGTGATCTATAATCGAAGGACGCGCGCCTGCACCGCGTCCCCCGAATGCGATGCAAATGTCACGGAGAACGCTCGTCGAGAAATTCTCAGGGTCTTCTTTAATTACCCACTTCACTTTCTTTTGCCGTGATACTTTACCTGCTGCAATTACTTCTCGCGCGCACACCTCGACCCTCCTTCGCGCCTCGTGAGAGAGAAATTCGCGGAAACTCCTTTCGAGGAGGAGGGAGGGGGGAACGATGAAAGCTCCTCCCGCTCACAGACTTTCAACGTTTTCAAATGAAATGTAGTATCTCAGCAGTATCCTCCACTGTGTATCGGCCACTTTTTACCACCGTAAATAGAAAGAAAAAAGAAAGGTAAAGAGTCCTAATTTCTCGTGATACACGTGGGTTGAATTGAATTTTCGTATTCGTATTCGAAGGATTTTAAAAATGTTTCGAAAGGAAGTTGGGATGGGAAAATGTCGGTTTTATCATAATTGGAGGCCATTCGATTTTCGACATCGGATCAAGTGAGGTGATTCAATTAGCTGGACGATATTACAAGCAACACACGTATCATTTAAATAGAATTGATTATGCTAGAATTATTATTGCACGATGTAACACGATACACATATCGATATAGAATAGAAAATTCTTGATATGTTCTGTACATATTATCTATTAAAATTCAATCTTGTTGAGAAGTTTCTAATTTTATAAGTAGATATTATATATCTACCTTTTCTTATTATATTTAAGTTGTGCATTTATGAAATATTTGCACAAAGAAAATAATATATTTAATATACATCATTACGATATTTAAAGGATGAATCGAATTTTTATTTACAAATTAAATTTCACGCTTCGCTTGTTTAATTGGCGATGATGAAAATAGAAATTTGTATAGATATTATGGTGGTTATAATTAATTAATCATTAAAGGAAGGTAAAATTTGAATCTTTCTTTTTCTCTGTCGCAATTGATCATATATATTACGCCATAAAGAGAAAAAAAATTACCTTTTATCAACAAAGAACAGTTTTAGATTAAGAAGCTTTCCTCGTGTCTTTTCCTTTCACTTCACTTTTTCGCGTAGAAGAAAAATTGCGTTACATATTTTCAGAGAAAACTCTCGAATGTAGGAACGACGAGGAAAAATGATGGTTCGTCGACAGTTTAGAGAATACGGTACTACATCGTAACTTTATAACATTGATCGATCGTGATTTCAATATCACAAATTACAAAACGTAGAAAAATAAGCGATCTTTCTATTTTATTTATTTATTTATTTATTTATTTAAATCCAATTCGTAATTTAACTCGTTTCTTCGTTTTTTGTAATGGTAAAATAAAATTAAAATCGAGAATAATAATCCATTTCGATTTCTTTCATGCAACCTAGTATATCATGTGTAGAATCGAAATCCTCCTTGATAACGAGAATATTCAAATACACGAAAAAGAATCACATCTATTTCCTTATTCAATTTTATGTATTTTTAAAATCTATAATTATAACAAATTAATGTAACAATTATAATCGTAAAGACAGATTTTTAGAAATACTTTCGGATATATTAATAAACAAATTTTAAATAAAAACGATAAATAAATGATTTAAAATTTTTTACATATAAAAGTTAACAATTTCAACCCATCGTTCCGATATTCATCTGTAATAACAATTTACCAAAAAAAAATCTCATAAAAACACAAATACTCGCGGTCCCCCGCATCCCATATATTTTGAAAATAGTGGCGCGAATACCGAAGGTGTTCGAGAACACCCGAATACCGGCGGAGAGGTTCGTGGCCGAGATAAAATTCCATCGCGAATAACAGCGGAGCAAGGGGAGAAGAGGATCGATCGATAAAAAAGGATTCTCTAACCCCATTTCTATCGCTCGTAGTAGTACGCAATGCGCGTTACGTGCTACGATACCCGTATTTTCGACCGGGAATAATACTCGGGAATAAAGGGGATGGGAGAGGAATGCGGAGAGGAGTGCGAAACGAGCATCGAAAACCGAAAGCGTTTCGACCGCAACAATTTTTATTCTCCTATGAAACTTCTATGGTATAAAGAATCGTACAATCCAGTTTCATTCGGTCGAACGAAAAGAGAGAGAGAAAGAGAAGGAAAAATGAAAAATTTACTCGCGAGTGGAACTTCTTTTCTAGAAGCTAAAGAAAGGAAAGGCGGAGAAGAGATTGCGAGAGATGGCGGTTCGAGGTTTTTTTTCGGAAAACACTTTTTCAATCGCTATCGATGCCTCGTTCATCAATATTGAGAGAGTATTCGGGAGTATTGATTAAATATCACTTTTTACGAGCAAACAACCGCTTTTAGAGGATAAAACTTGTGATCTTGTGGCCTATATAAGTTACTTATTGTACTTATATAAATCTATTAGAAATTTGATGATATGATTTGTTTTGATAATGCAATTTCTGTCATAAGTTTATACTAATATTTTATAATATTTATTATACTATAATATATATAAATATTTATACTAATATTTTATATATATAAAATATTTGATATACGAGATGAGGCATAGAATATTCAGATATTTTTGCTGCGATAAAAAGAAATATGTTAAACTTGCATGATAGTGTTATGAGAATAAATTATTTTTTTTTCGTTTCGAAATTGATCTTTGATAATCTTAAATGATTTTGATTGATAAATCATTGCAAAAGAATATATAAAAAGAATATATAAAAAATATATGAAAAAGAATATATAAAAAAAATGAAATTGGCTTTCAATACTTCCACTATTCTTATTTATCTATTTAAAAAATTATTTACAGTAAATTATATATCTCTCAAAATCAGATTTGATTTATTTTCTTCGAAATATAATTTTTTTCTTTTATTCTCCACTAATAATTTCACATTAACTCCTCATCTTTTGGATTATATGGATATTCAGTTATTCATAGTGAGCTTTCAAAGAGAATTGTCTTCAAATTATATTATATATATAATAAATATTATTTATATGCCAATATATCGACAAAACAATACGTTTTTCAAGATAAATCATACACAAGTTGGAAGAGTTTCAAATAATTTTCGTGTTGGATAAAGAAAGAAGAGTGCAATCAAGAGAGAGAGACAAACTGCCACGAGACAAAGTTTGAAAGTAAAAGACGATCGTTCTTTTTGCGTTCTGTTATCTGCTCCATTTTTTGATTGTTTGAAACAGTGTATCTTGGAGAAATACAAATTTTCGAGACATTTAAGGATGTTTAAACGACAGTTTTTGACTGTCAAAAGAGAGAAAGACAAACGAGGAAGGGAAAAGTAAAAAGAAACAAAAGATTTTGAATCAAGATGAAGATGATTGTTTTTTCAACTTGGATTCGTGATATTATAATTACGATTAAAATTATATAATTTTTTAATTCTTTAAGTTTATTGAATGATTCTTTGTAAAAATTGGATATTATATAAATTATTGATATATTTGTGAGATGTCTTTGAAGAATCGATTTTAAAGGGTAAAAACAAAAATATCGATGAAGAATTATTTATTAGATCGTTTATCAAATTATAAATAATTGAGATTAAATGAAATGGAATGAGATGAAGATGGAGTGAGACGTATCTATTCGTCTGTTATATCGCCGTCTGTCTTCACTCTGTCTTCGTCTTTAATCTAATGCAATTTAAATTGCTTATAATCTGATAATAAATAAATAATTCAATAATTATTTAACATTTAATTAAAACTTACTATAAGCATCGATATTTTTGTATGCTGTTTTAACCTTTATAAATTGAACGTTTAAAAGTGTTTCACGAATATATATATTAATATTCTATATTAATTATTCTATAAAGCTTTTAAGAAAAATTTCAAACAAATAAAACAAAAGATAATTGACCTTGTTTGCATGGAATGGAAATAATGAAAGAACAGAAATAATACGTATTCATGTAATTATTATTTTGTTAAATTTATAATATAAATTTTATAATTTAAATAGGCAGAAATTCGTTTAAAATATTGTACGCATTAAAGGATTGAAATATGAAATACAAAGGGTAAGAAATGTTCGTGAAAAAAATAAATTAAAAATTGCAAAAATCCATTAGCTTCATTAATTAAGAATAATTTTAAAGTAAGTCATCAAAGAATTAAAAAGTAATTGGGCATTTAATTAATATCCTAGTATTATACGTAAATTTTTATTGAATAAAATAATGCGTCATGTTAAAATAGCCCATAAAAAATATTGCATAAATAAGAAAAAGAAATTTAAAATTAAAAAATATAATTTATGAATGGAACAATGAAATTTTTAAATAAAACAATTAGATAAAATTTATGTAGACAAAAATAAATCTGAAATGCTCCATTTATTTCATCTTTACAGTATTTCAAAACACAATTGTTTTATTTATAAACAATTTATTTTACGTATTATTTTATCACGATAATTTAACAAAAACTTACAATATTAATGCCATCATATTAACATCACAAAATTATTTTTAAACACTTGGAAATACTCGACACAATACACGTCATACAAAAATAATTTCAATCACTTATCATTCCATCTTTCCCATCCTTCGATTCTATCCCATTAGAATAAAAAAAGATATTTTTACCAACAATCGATTTCAAAAGACTATTCTCCGTCAAAAAAAAAAAATTCGATCCTGAAACAAAGAAGAAACGTTAAGATATCATCATACGTATCGTTTTATATATAATCCCCACAAATTGAGAAAATACCACGTGTTCGAAACTAGCCAGTTCGAAAGAAAAGAAAACGAAACGTTTTTCCACGTAGCAGACGGTGGTGGTGCAAGTTTCCGATCGAAGCGGAAAAAAAGAAAGGAAGAGAAGAGAAGAGAGAGAGAGAGAGAGAAAAAAAGAAAGGAAATCGCGCTCCTAACGATGAGGAGCGTTAAATTCATGAGGCTCGATTGGCTGGCATAGCAGACGGCGAGTATACTTGGGCGAACAAGATAAATGGCAGATAAAAAGGAAGAATTCCACGGAAAGCTCTCTCGGACGGAGTAGAAGCCGATCAGCCAACGTTCCTCTTCTTCTACAGTCACCTTCTCACCCTGGTAAGCTTCAGTCGGCTTTTATACCCGTCGATAAACACTGATTGCATCCTCCACCGTTTTAAAAACGTTCCATGACCGCTTTACTTCGTTCCGATTCGCTCCTCTAAATTCTTTTGATTCCACTGATTTTTTTTTCTTCTTCTTCTTCTTTTTAAATCACGAGCGGTTTTGAAATCACAACTGTTGAACTTGTTGTATCGATTCACAAATAATATTAACGAAGAATGATATTGTATTAGATAAGATGTTAATTCTTTTGTTTATCTTATTTCAGTTTTTCGTAATTCGTTCTTTCTTCTCTTTTAAGAAGAAAAAAGATTGAGAAAAAGAATTTGAATAACAATTAATTTACTTTTTATAAAAATATATGTACGTATAATTTGATGAATTTATTTATTTATTTAAATTGAGAAATAATAAACTTTTTTTCTTTTTTGTTTAATAGATATATATATAGATATATTTGTATTAATTTTATAAATTTTTAGTACTCAATATCACATCATAGATTTCAGATCATAGTATTCGCTTTGATTTATTGTATCGTCAATACAATGAGAATAATTCCATTTAGAGAAATTTCAATTTTGAAATTTCGAAAAGAAAAAAAGAAAAATTGATCTTTAGAAAAGTTTTTGTCTATCATTTATATCAAACATTTCCATTTGATATTTTTTTCATATCACAAAAAATAAATAAAATATATACAAAATGTCCAAATTAAATGGAACACATGTACATATATAATTAATATCATTATAATTAATAAATATTTACGTTATCATTCAACAATACAGTGTCGCATTATTGCGTTCAAGAAAAAAAAAATTATTTCCAAAAATATTCATTTTTTTTTTTTTTTTGCTTTCGTTTTTGTAAAAATTTCATCCATTCTCAAATCGCCTCGATCGAACGAACCCGTGGTCGAATCGATTGTTCGTAATACGTTCGAAGCATGAAGGAGATTTAGATGGTCTGACCATTGCGTGACCATAACCACTTCTGCCGTACTAGTGGCGCAATAGCATCAAAGCCGAGCCCCCGAGTGCTCTGCCATTTCGTGCCGGTTAAATTGGCTACGAATCGCGCGACGATTTGCACAACTATGCTTTCCACTTTCTATACACACACGCATGTACACAAAACGAAATATCTAATCTACGCCTGCTAATCGAGAGTTCATCTATCACGATAACGCTCTCCAATTATATCGGTTCATCACTGCGCACGGGTAATAATATCTGAAACGTGACGAAAATCCGAAAAATACCAGGTTTCCAATTGTTGAGATTTTTATCTCAATTATCTGGATGGATTAATGTGCGGCCTGTGAAAATTGACAGGAAAAGTCGATTGCTCGTAGTGGATTTATATATTTGAATATTTGTCGTGTATTTTAGAAAACTAGTTAACTTCATTTCTGAAAAATGAATAACGTTGTTTAAAGTAAGTAATAAGAATATATATTTGATAAAATAAAATTATTAAATTGTGCACTTCCAATATTGTTGAATGAGAATAAAATTTATTTGAGAAATATAAATAAAACGTTGGTTATCAAAAATTATTATAGAAAAATTTTAATCTAAAAATTAAATTATGTCATTATGCATTTGTTCATATTTTTACAAAATGACGTCGCTTAATAATTGATAAAAAGCATAAAAATAAATGTAATTTCAAACTTAAAAAATGATCTGCAAAATAACTAGTTTATACAATGATAAAAAATTTCGAATAAAAATATTGTATTTAAATGTAACATAAAAGAAAAATTTTTGTTTTAATTTGACGAATGATCATTTCATAAAAATCAAAGAATAAAGATAAGGATCTTTTGAAGATTGCATCTTTTGCAATGAAAGAGCAAAATAAAAATAATTTGTTCAATTTTTTATCTGGAAACATGCTTACATTCCATTCGTGTTTTCGTGTTTCAGAAAAATTGGGTGTTCCATTGTAAAGAAAAAATTGTAAAGAAATTGTTATACCTATAAAACTAAAAAAAAAAAAAAAGTATAAAAAAGAAATCCGCAATTAAATAGAAACATTAAGTAAAAAACATTGTAATATTCTTTCACTGTTAATTAAGCTGTTGAAGAGAAATTAAAAAAGATTAAAAGCGAAGAATTATGGCGAAAATTCCAAAGCACCGGTTTTTATTTTAAATTAAAGTATCGTTTTTCACGTTTCATCCACATTATCGATCATTTGTTATCAACTGTATCAACTGCGCGACGAGTCAAGGCATGATCCCTGCAGTTTATTCGCTGCAGTTAAACAATCTATTGATCTATTCTTTCATCTTTCAGAATGGACACTTTCTATCTTCCATCGTGCCCGTTCATAAATCTTTCCCCTGCTTTCGAGAAAATTACTCGCGAATCATCGTGAAACTGCACGAACGAAGCTCGATGTTTTGTGAACAAGTCAGATTTTTCTCCATCCACCTCCCAGACGAGTTATTATCGTGTCAAAATTCGTGATGAAGCAAACTCTCGTCGACATGCGAAAAAAAAAAATAAATAAATAAAAAGAAAAAAGAAAATGATTTCCTTGATGGCCGATAATTTCTAAAGGAGATTGTTGCTCGTTGCTTTGATGAAAATAACTCGACAACTTGCGAACAAATGCGAGCATGGATTAACAGATCGTTGCTTCGTTAATGATTGCTTTGACCGTTGCGTGATCGTGGCCATTTTGCTCGTTTTTTTTTTTTTTTAACAACGCGCGATCGTTTAATGTCTCTATTGTTTTTCATGCGAAAAAATGTCCGTTCGCTCGAGGAAAAAGGGAGTTTACAATGTAGATTGCTTCGATAAGTTTTTAAAAAGTAGAGTTGATTGTTATTGAGTATTTAATTAAGGATTTCGTGCTCCATAATTAATTCAACATATTTATAATTATCTTCACAGTATCTGATAGGAACAACGAATAATTTAATTAACAGTTTAATATTAATAATAATATTTAATAAATAGTTTAATATTAAATGTTAGTTTCAAAAATGTATCATCGAATTTCTTCTTCATACAAATTATATAATTTTCTTCTCTTCGAGACAATGAATACAAAGATTTCTTATTACACTTTATTTTATCATAATAGAGGAAAGAAATTATTTTCTTCGAGCAAGAAATCGTTTGTAATATAATAATTTAACGTAAAATTTAAACGTGCAAAGATCAACAAAATATTCAAACACTCCACTCCTTTTCATTCAAAAATTTGATTTCCCATAAAGATCCTCTCCTCTTGACTCAACAACGAATAATCCATTCCAACTGAACTCTCTTTTCTTTCGATTACTCCTGCGGAATGATCTCTGGAATATTTAAATCCCGGCTACTCGAGACGAGGTTTCAAGGCGGTCCGCTTTAAAGCCGCGTTAAAGGAACATAAAGAAAAAAGGGAAAAAATTGGATGGAACGTTAAAGAGGAGAGAAGGATTCGAGGAAGGATCCTTCGTTAGCGTTGCATAAACGTTGAAACGCTGCGAAACACGGTACGAAACGATTTGCTCGTTTAGGAGAGGGTGAAATCGAATCAACGTCACTACGCATCCATATATCGTGACGGTATCCAGGTTGGCAGGCAGCCGATGAAGCTCAGTTTGTCTCGTTGCATGCGCTGCATAAATGTGCAACGATGCACGCGAGAGAAACTCCACGCCTCGCGTATCGACGCAACCCACACGCTTCACCGGCTAAATGAATTTTGAATTTTGCGTGCGTCACGCGTTCCAATTGTTTATCGTACATACGCATTCACGTTGTTCAACAAGCGTCGCGCTTTTACTCGGCCCTGACTACGGATTCGATCGACATTGCGTTAACCTCATATTTTATCCAAACATCGGGAACCTTGGATCGTTATCTCCTATCTATCGAATTTTTACCATCGAGCAAACATCACGGCGAGATATTTGAATTTTTTGATCCTCAGTCGGCTGAGGTTAGTAATTGTTTCTTTGATTTCTTATCTCACTTTCCTGATTTCCTGAAAATCAAGAAAAATTTTTACAATAACAATATGTAACAATAGGCTCGAGAAAAGTGTCATTTTAAAATAATTATCCTTTCTTCAAATACAATTTTTATAACATCATGGCGAGATGTTTGAATTTTTTGATCCTCAGTCGATCAGATCCTGAGATTAGTAATTGTTTCTTTGATTTCTTATCTCAGTTTCTTGATCATGAAAAGTTTTATACATAACAAGAAAAGTGTCATTTTAAAATAATTATCCTTTCTTCAAATACAATTTTTATAACATCATGGCGAGATGTTTGAATTTTTTGATCCTCAGTCGATCAGATCCTGAGATTAGTAATTGTTTCTTTGATTTCTTATCTCAGTTTCTTGATTATGAAAATTTTTATACATAACAAGAAAAGTGTCATTTTAAAATAATTATCCTTTCTTCAAATACAATTTTTATATCATATAACATCACGAGATATTTGAATTTTTTGATCCTCAGTCGGTTGAGGTTAGTAATTATTTCTTTGATTTCTTATCTTATTTTCCTAATTTCCTGAAAATCAAGGAAAATTTTTACACGTAACAAAAAAAATATCATTTTAAAATAATTATCCTTTCTTCAAATACAATTTTTATAACATCATGGCGAGATGTTTGAATTTTTTGATCCTCAGTCGGCTGAGATTAGTAATTGTTTCTTTGATTTCTTATTTCATTTTCCTGATTTCCTGAAAATCAAGGAAAATTTTTACACGTAACAAGAAAAGTGTCATTTTAAAATAATTATCCTTCCTTCACAATTTTTATATCAGAAGTAAAAATGTGGAAATGATAAATATAAATAAGGGAGTATTACTAGTTATTTAATACTCACGGCGCTAGTATCGCATCAGCCGTCATAAAAGAAGAGAATAGAAAATAATTGAAACACTTTTAGCCCTTCATTTTTTTATTTTATCAATTCATACTATAAAAAATAACAATTGGCAGTAACATTAGATTGTTGGAATTACAAGAATTGGCATATGAAAAAATCTAAAATCTGAAAAACACCGTGCATCGAGCAATTCTACTCCACTCTACACGAAAATTCTCTCTCTCTCTCTCTCCAAAATTCTGTCTCCAAACACATTCGTCCTTCAATTAATTCACACAACGGACTGTATTTCGATGTTACAGAGTGGCCAGAAATCGTGACACGCGGCCTTATCGGTTACTCCTGTTACCATTACCGATAGCAGCGCCACCATCGCGGATTATTTGTTGCCGACAGTGAATTCATCAAGTGACCTCCCTCTCCCTCTTCCCGCCCAATGACCAATTCGTTCGCATAGTCCATTTGCGACACACGTGTACACACACACACACACACACATACACCCATCGATACCGAATGCGAATTCTCTCCTTCAACGAGAAGTGAAAAAGTAAAATTGATCGTGTAGTCGAACGAGAGGAGATAAATTATTTGCCTCGATCACCCTCGAAACGTGTTTGAAAACGTCAACGGCCCGTTTGTTTCCAATTCGTAATCGATGAAACGGAGTCGAAGGAGAGGAGGAGCGAGTCTAAAGCGATGTATATTGTCGTATCGATGGTTTCTCGTATCGAGTGGCGAATGTAAAAGTTATTTTCTCGAAAATAAAGGGGGGAATGGTGGTCGAACGTATCCATCCGCGTAAATCCCTCCGCGCCCCATAAAGGGCGTCTAACTCGTCGTTTATCACGCGTATTTCTGTTCCCTCCCTCCCCTCCCAGGGGAGAAATATCAACAGGAGCGGGGAAAGTATGCGTGCGAAAACGAAAACGAAGTGTTTGTTCGGTTGTACGTTGTTCGTTACAATCCTTCCCTCCCGTTATCGTATATTTACGTACAAAATGACGACGATGTATCCTGATTTTCACGGACATTCACAGAGGCGTGTTCCTCGAGATCAAATGTAACGTGAATTTCATATCTCGTGTGAAATGTATTTCTTAATAAGATGAAAAGGATACGCAAAATTGGTTTGGTTTATAATGATATAATGCAATATTTTGGTTAAGAAAAATGTATTATTTTGATTTTAGTAATAAAATGAAGGTATTATAAAAAGAGAAATTGTGGTAAAATTGTATGGATTGAGAAAAGTCGCTAAACTGCGTAATTATTGTCAAATTTTATGAAATATTCCTTAATAATATTCGAAGGTTTCATGCAATGTCCAAACTCTTTACGAATAGATATTAATTCATCCATTATGCATTTGATCGGCATAATGTGTTTATAGAAACAGTGAATAAACATACTGATATAAACTGTCATTTATAAATATAGACAGTATTCAGTGTACAATGTATCGAAATTCCCCTTTTCGCTTCTCAAAATTTCATATTTTATCCTATTTTGATTCTACACTTATTTTATCTTTCATACGATATAAATTATATAAAATTCAAACTTGAAACATCTTTTAAATGAATTAATATTTTCTCACGAGGAATATTAATTGATGTATTAAAAAATACGATTCAATTAAAGAAAAACAAAGTTAACTTTCACTTATTCTTTATTCATCCGTATAAAAAAAAATCTAATATCAATAATTCACTCTCAAACACCTGAGATATCTTATAAACGACATCGAGATATTTTGCTCGTAAAATTGGATTTACGACGATCGTGAAACCTCGAGGTATCTCGTTCATAGTCGTAAAAGGGTTAATAGAGACGGCGACGTTAAAGAATCGATTCGATTATACGCGGTGGCACGAGTTAATTACCAGTAAATAACACGCTCACGTGTCTCGTATTATCACGACATTAAATTATGCATCTTTCTTATCGTAGCAATGTAATTTGTTCCAACGACCGCCGGAAAAAACCAGCCGGAAGTGGGACACGCGTCTTAAAGAGCATTGCGTCACTGTCACAGAGAAAAAGAGAATGCAAGCAAATTCGATTATTTAAAAGCCAAAGAACGAAGCAGAGAAAAAAAAAAAGAGAGAAAAACTCGATAAACTCGTTCGAGACACAATTGTGCCCGTTTCACGGAATTATTTTCATTAATTTCTGGATAAATTTCTTGGTACTTCAGTTTTTGAGACATGTATATATATATATAGTCGATAGAAATAGATATAAAATAGATCAGATGTTTAAAATTTACATGTGAAAATCAAAAGATGTAAAAACTGATATTTTAGGGAAGATAAGAAACTTGAGCTTTCTTTAGGAACATTCGATATCAGTTCAGAATTAGTTCTTTCTGTCTACGTATTTATATTGGGGGTAAAAAATTCGTTAGCAATTCTTTGCAGCAAACAAAATATATTCTCGTTTTTATAGATAAATTATTTTATATTCAAAAAAAAATAGTACGGTTATTTACGACAAAATGATTTTTATAATAAAATTAAGGAATTCTGTTTTTAGAAATCAAATTACATAAATTAATATACAAAAACTTTTTAATATCAATGATTGTGAATTATTCCTAATTGCTTAGTTATTTCGTTTCAATAGTTAGCACTAAAAATAAATACAGGTTTATATTTTAATATTATTTTCAATTTCAAATTAAATTCCATTTCTATTGCTGTGAAAGTTAAATAGAGAAATATCGCAAAATTTGGATAAGAATGTTCTACCGTACCTACAAAGGATTCGAATCTTATCTCTGAATATTCGAATCTACTACTTGAGATATATCTAACTAAAAAATATTACACCTTCCTTTCCAACAAATCTTTGCAATTAAAAAATAAAATATTTAATTATATTAAAAAATAAAAAAATAAATTGAGTAATAAAATATTACTCAATCAATCGACTGGTTCGAATGTGTACGTTTCATCACGTAGAGATCGTATCGTCGAGAAACTCTGCATAATAGCGAAACATTCTACATTAAACCAAAACTCGTCGACACGTGTGCTTAATCGGAATTGCTTCCCACATTCTAGTCTGATCGTTATCAAAATTTGGATCGTGCGCAAGTCTATCCGTAAGCAATTTGGATAACGACGGATATAACGTTGGATGTGAACGAAAGATGAGTGTAAAGTGCGATTAATTAACAAGCGTCGCATACGAAATTGCCTGGCAGCTGTACGCACGGTTGCGTACGCGACATTATCGGCCGAGGCGCCACGTAATTTCGACACGCTCTCTCTCTTTGTTCGAGTTCGAGCATGCGCAGACATCTCGAGCTCTTAAGGATCGCATTCCTCCGCATCCGTATTAATTGCGTCGAGATTCTTGCACGGCGCACAACTGAGAAAGGAATCTACGATAAGGAAGGTAGAATGATAATCAGTTGTATTGCTCCGTCGACGTATTGCAATCTCAATTTCGCATTTGAGAATATTTTGTATATTGGGTGTCTTGTAATTTATGGTACAGACAGAATTAAAAAGTATTTATAATTTAGAAAATTGGATTTGAGAAAAATTCGTTTGAAAATGAGATGCAATTGATTCAATTATTAATTGAAAATCTTGATAAATAGGAATACAATCTACGTATAAAGAATTACTTTTAAATATATTAAAATTAAGTTTAAGAATTTTATATTTTCTAATTTTGATTTTATTATACGTATTTATTTCTTTTTTCTTGATATTTTAATATCTATATCTGCAAAATATTTTTGTTGCTTTATCTATATATATAAAACGAAAATCAAAATATATATGTGAAAATAAATAGAAATATGGAATAAAATATTTTTATTTACAATATTGTTTTCAAAAAAATTATCAATCAAATACTTTTCTATCTTTAAATCTTGAATGAACATGTTCTAATTGGATCATCGTTGAAAAAATGAAATTTTAAATATTATATTATGTAATTTCATTTATTTTCATATACAGAATATTCTTATATTATCCAATTAAGAATTAATCAAATTCAGTTATTAGTATATTTAAAACGATCCATCTCAATACCGTTATTCACAATTTTTCTTTTATTTCGAGATACCTGTCTGACACGATAAATTATGAAATCACTGCAATTTATTTTCTTCAATTTCCTCCTTTAATTTAAAATATTCCATCGACCGTTCCCCAAATCGTTTCAAATCCATGATAAGCGACAAAAGATCGCAGATTATGACTTAAAGCTAGCAATTAGCGCAAAAAAAAAAAAAAAAAAAAAAAAAAAA
>NW_006263480.1:179956-181547 GCF_000469605.1 Apis dorsata
ACGAGTCGAGATAATTGGACGTCCTACAAATAGCACACTTGAACGTTATTTCAAATACTAATTAGTAGAACGAGTGGCGATCAACAGGCTGGGGGTTGGTAGGCAGCCTACGTAACGAAGCCAGCCACAATTATGCATGTAAATTGCACACGAGTATGCCAGTCTCGGACGTGGTCTCAGGGCATCCACCCTTCTAATCCTCGTCTCTCTGCCTTTTTGTCCACGAATTCTCCTTGTTCGCGCTATATACCATGGAGAGCCGGTATATATGACTTTTTCTTTTTATTACGTTCGGGTCAAAGACATCACGAGAGTTCTTGAACACATTTCGTGCCACAATTGCATAAAAATTCACGTACAATTGTGTAAAAATTGGGTTTTTTCGTTGTGTAGGATAATTGTACACTGAAATATTGTACAAGAGAATATAATCGTGATAATTTTAAGAAACTCGATCTTTAGATGGAGAAAATTTTACAAATGTAAAAATGTTGATAGAAATTTAAGTTATTATTTAAGTTACAAGTAATTTGGCGCTTAGATGAAACGAGATGCAAAGAAGATTTTATCTCTCTCTCTCTCACTTTGACGCAAGCTTGCTTATGACTTCATAAATAGGTCTTAACCAACATTTTTGCATTAGAATTAAGCCTCTAAAGATATTCTATGAATATATTAGCACCTTGTATAAAACTTTGTGTTTTCTTTAGAAAAGTTGGGATAAATTTGGTATAGAGGAACAGTATGGGTGAGATGAAGTGTCTGTATAACTTTTGAAATACACACGTGCTCGATGTTACATTAATTTATTTCAATTTTATATTTTTCACTCACAAGGAGAACTTATTTAATTAATTCATAATATTTAAATCATAATATTTAATGTAAAAATTTCTTGCTTGCAATTTCATTCTTGTGAAAAGTAGATATACTATTTTATTATAATTAATTTAAAAAGTGTTTTTAATGATATACTTTAATTCAAAATTTGTCAGATTGTATATCTGTAAAACTATTTTAAAACATATTTAAAAAATTAGACTGATTAAACTATAAGAGTAGGATATATAAATATATAAAAAGCATAAAATTGATGTAATAATTTTTTTGTTATTGTATTATCAAATAATCACTAAATGAAAAAAACCTGCCTTGCCAAATTTGATTTTTCATTTTCCTTTATCCCATTTTTATTATTGATTATACTAATATTCCTTTTCTTTAATCATTGAAAAATATATCAAATACATAAAACGATGTTCATTTTAATTTAAACAAATTAAGAAATTGAAAATATTTAATAAATCATAGTTTTCGAATCAATTATTACAATTACTTTCAAACCACAGTAAAAATTACTTCTTTCATTATCTTTCTTTCAACTAACTTGGTCGAAGAATATCCAATAATTAATAGTAATAATTAATAATTCGTTTCCAAAACAAAATACAACTTGCAAGTCAACTTCAAATGAAGATTCGAACACGTGTTCAAAGGCAGACTTTTGTAGTCGTTTCACCGGATTTCGCGCGAGAAATTTTACAAGGGTGAGTGAACCGAGAGGCAAAGGAAAAAAAAAAAAAAAAAAAAA
>NW_006263480.1:181832-183780 GCF_000469605.1 Apis dorsata
TAAACGAAAAAAAACGTGACACGAGGGGGCGAAAGTTAACCAGGTGGAAAAACCACACGGCCCTTCGGACGGTTGTTCGACGGTTGTTAACCGTTTGACGTTCTTTAACCCCGTTTCTACCTCCCACCTCTGGAAACACGTCGATGGAAACGTGCTACAAACGAACAATTCCAGTTTTTTCAGCAGAAGAAAAATAAGAAATATCAGTCACGACATCGTTTACCCGTGATTTTGTACTTCGCTCGCGTCGCGCTGTTCTCAACGATGGATGCATGTTCGAAGGATGGTGTGTATAAATTAAATTAGTTTTGTGAAGTAGGCGAGATATGGATCTAATCTGATAATTCTGATTCGAATGAAAATTGCGTGATTGAAAAATATATAATTCTATATATATAAAAAAAAAGAAATTAATTTTTACAGATCATTATATATCTACTTACGAAAATCTTCTTTGCTTTTTAATTGTCTAAAACGATTCGATGGATAGGAAACGCAATAGATTCGCAATTTTTTGTGCTTCTTACGAATAGATTAATGATATTAAAATATACAGTCAAAATTGTATTTTACGTTTCTTCGAAACAGATTCAACTGAAAAATGTTTTAACATTGTCAAAGAAAAAAAGAAAAATGATAAAATTAGACGTAATTTTCAAAGTTCGAAAATATTATCTGACATTGTCCATACCACAAATCTCGACAGACGCGTTGATCCTCTTTCGTAACGCGGCAAGCAACGCGGGTTAGTTTAGTCTCATTTCATTCAAATTATTCGCGAGGGGGCAAATCTGGCGAGTAAACAGCAGTGAAATGATCGCCACTGACGGGGTAATCAGGGTTATCCGAATGTTTCACCGCAAACCAAAAACAAACGAATAGGATTGGCAAATGATGTAACCGATTTTTGCGCACATCGGTTGCGCGTCAGCACTGGCCAATAGAAATCCAGGCTTTCGTCACTCTTGCGGCCGTTCCATCGAATTACCAGTTTAAGTTACTAGTTTAAATTTATTAATTCCTTTCGTTCATATTCGAAATTTTTTCGAAAATCTTGTTCATGCTTTTTAATTGTCTAAAATAATTCGATGAAAACGAAATGTAGATTCGCAATTTTTTATGCTGTTTCTGAGAATATATTCTTTTGTTTTTTATAAGATGTCTTTGTATTATTGAAATGTAAAAAATTTTTTTAAGATAGTAGAATTTTTATTATGTGAATATCTGTAATATCTGAAAATTCTATAAATTGAATATTCTATTGTTTAAACTGTACAGTAATTTTACTCACAAAAATACAGTATCTAAGATACGTGTTTATTTGAGAATTAAGTTAATGATTTATTAGCTATAATGTTGAAATGATCTTGAATTCGATATGATTTGGATCAATACGAATGTATTATTAATAGAAATTTGTTTATTTAAATCAAATTATGTATTCAAATAAAATTATTAAACAAATTTAACAATAATTCTTTATAATCAATAATCAAAAACATAATCTTACGAACAAATACATTGTAAAAACAGTAATTGAACTTTAACTCGATTTTATTAAATTATCAGATCAACAAATTAATAAATAACGTTTGATGAAAAATACGTTCAATAAGGGAAATCAAAAATTCGAAAATGTCAAAGTCCTTGTGACGCTATAAAATTCATAATAAAAACTAAAAATTTTCCATTTAATTAAAAATTATTTGTCAAAGTCTTTTTGGAAAATACCCGTATAATATTGATCTTTCGTTTCATGTTTCATCCTATTGCACACCTATGAATTCTAATCGTTTCAATATATAGCAAAACTATAGGGCAATCGCTTTGTAGGTTGCATCGATATTCTGTAACTTTAAAGCTGAATGACAACTTGGACGTTTCAATAATTACCTCGAGGTCCCGTTTGCGAACTTTGTCGCCTCGACGTTTTTTTTTTTTTTTTTTT
>NW_006263480.1:184019-189997 GCF_000469605.1 Apis dorsata
TTATATCGTCGCGTGAAAAACAGACCGTTTAATCGTTCTATCGATAATATGTTAGCGAAATTTTTCATCGCTTTTCGTTTCGATAAATGTATCAACTTTATCGCAGTAGAAAAATTGTTGAACGCTAGTTCGATCAATAATCCGGAAAAGCTTAATGTACATGTGTACGGGATATATAAAAAGTAAGCATGATTTTACATCTTTGTAAAGTGAAAAAATAATCTTGATAGAATAAAAGAATAAAAAGTCTTAGAGAAATTATAGCAATTTAATTTAAACTCTTCTTGAAAGAAATATATCACAATTCCGTTTTTCTAGTTCATTGTAATTTGTCTACATTCATTGATCAGTTGAAAAATACTATATATGTATATATATTTATTATAATAAATATGGATATTCCAAATCTACTATTATACTTTTTTTCCTTTTTTCTCTATTTGGAGAATTCTCTAAAACATCACTGTACAATTTGATTATTCGTTTCCCTTAAGAAAGACATATCTTTTTCTACATACAATAAAACTCAAATTTCAATACCTTAAATACTTTAATTACAATAAATTATATAAAAATCAAGAACTCCTAAATAAAAAGTCTCGTGGAAAAATAGATCTCTCAAATTATTTTCGTCTATTTTGAGCAAATAACGAAACGCCATCTTTCTCAAATTATCATAAGTTGGTAAAGTTTGCCCGAATCCCGTTCCATTCAGTTGGCTGGATCCTATATTCTTGTTATTCGTGATCTCTCCGATATAACCAAGCACGCGTGGATGAAGATAAAATCTCAGGGGAACGAGGCGGTGCAACGCGGCGATGCACGCCAGAAGCGGTAATGGAGAAAATTAAGCGGAGCAAGGGGAAACGGTCGGTCGGTGGTCAGACGGGTCTGGCAGTGGACTAGGAACAGTGGCAACTATAAACTGAAACGCGATAACGCCGCTATACGTGGCGTATTGTGTGCATTGTACGCAGCAATCACGGAACCTCTGCGGCAAATGTACGGCTTTCTCTTGGCCGATACGTCACGCGATGTAAATAATCGCAGATGCTAGCTTCGACGCGTAGAAATGTCACGCGCGCCATTTTGGTTGTACCGTCGATACTGCAGAACGCGATTCTTATCATTTCAGTTGTTACATCATGGAATATCATGTTCGGTTTAAGTTGGAAGCTCGAGTGTTTGGAAAAATTTAGAAAATATTAAAAATTATTTATGGATGAATTGGAAGAGTTAAAATCGGGATAGAGATGAAATATACGTTTCTTTAAGGCACACGAACGATTCTTTATCTTTTCTCGTTTTTCGAATTGAAAACAACGAAGATGGATGCAATCCTTGATAAAAAGTATTCGATCGTTCTTTAAAATTTATAGATTTTTATATCTTTCGATATCTGTCGCTTGTTTTTTGCAATCGCAATGAAATTTTCAACACGTATATAACTGATTATTACAAGTTCAAATAAAAAAATTGTAAAGAGCGATTTTTACTACCTTCTTCTCGATTCTGACCAATTGAATTTTATTCAAAACTTTTTTTTATATTTCATTTAGTAAACTAATTTCCTCTAGAATTCTCAAGAAAATTCAAGTATTTTGATTCAATTTTGACAATAATTATTGTATTTTAAATTATAATTCAAAATTCACTATTGCATTTATATAACTTTATTATAATTTATACATTACTCTACTATTTAACCAATTTTTCAATTTTTATCTTCCTTTTCATTCCTCCTTTTTTTTTCATGACAAATATACATAGCCTAATTTACTTACTTGATCATTTGACAGGAATAAATAATACATTTAAAAAAAAAAGCGTCAATTGAAAGATTTACGAGAATATTTTTAATTCCTTTTCATTTTAACAAATTAATACATAATAGTAAAAAAGTATAATAATATTTATCGTAGTAACGAAAATCGATAACAAAAATTATTGACACGTCGATGCCACAAAGAGGCATAATACCTCGCACGATCCCAGTCCACAACTGTTGATAACCAACAACGAACAACAAATGCTTCAAGCGAAAATCTAATTTCGCTATTCGCGCGGCGAGACACTGCAACGAGAAAGGGAAGAAGCAAGCAACGCGTTTAATTGAAACGTAATGCGAAAACGGGTAAAAACTCGACCGAGAATTGAATTCGTGATCAGGGAATCAACTAAACCGGTCGACCATGTTTCTTTCGTCCTTTCTCTCTCTCTCTCTCTCCTTTTGTCCCCCCTCTTCCACGACTACCGCGAACGATTTAACTTCGCCTCTTTCGTCCATATTTTAACCGCCAAACGATTCTTCCTTTTATTTCCTTTTTCTTTTTTTTTTCTTTTCTTTTTTCTTTTTTCCCTCCTTCTCGTAATTGGTCGCCTTTCAACAGAAACAACAGAATGTACTTGTTATCGGTTAGCCTGGAATTTTCTCGCTCCGATATTTTCCACGACATATCTCGAGTAACTTCTATTAAAATCCATTCCCGCATTGTTGTCATTTTCACTGTCCTCGAACGGCAGCGAATTCGTGGAGATCCTCCTTCCCTCTCGCCTCGTTTCGATTTCCTAGATCGTTGGTCGGTGAATCGAAAGAAGGGAGAAAGAGAAAGAGAGAGAGAGGAATATTCGCTGGATATTGTACAAAGTTTGCATTTTTGCACGTAAAGAGAGTAAAATCCTTGTGAAATTGTTCTTGCTATTGGAATTAGCCATAGCTTCGTTTTGAAGATATAGTTGCAATTCCGAGGAATCATTTGTTATGAGTTTTTAAATCGAATCGAATTATAAATCGAGTGGACAAGGTGCAACTAGTTTTGGGAAATAAATTCTTTTCCTGAATTGTAAACAATGTGTATATAGTGAAAATTGAGTAATTAATTATTGAATTATATCAAATTCATTCTTTTCTCAGTATCATTTATTTATCGAATAATTTTTTAAATCTTTGAAAATATAAACTTTGAGCAAGAATTAAAACAAATTTCGGCTCGATTAATTTTATTACGTTTAATTATTTTACGATAATATTCGAAACTCACAAGTATAAATTAAAAAAGAAAACAATAGTGACTTGAAAATTATCACATGATCGAATCTTAATTCAATTGAAAAATTAAGAAGAAACATTTATAATTAGAAAACAATTATTACTACAAGAATACTAAAAAAAATTACTAATTAACTATAATTAGTAGCTTGATTTATATATCTTTTACATTACAAACAATTTTTTATTTCATATAAATATAAATCGATTTATATAATATAATATTATTATTAGATTATTATTATTAAATTATAGATTATATAATAAAAATTCTAATTTTCTAATGTCGGGTAATTTACTTAAATTGGAGTGTAGATACATCATTTACATTAAAATTATCAAATATTATCATTAACCAAACACGATCATCGAAGACTCGAAGCGAAAGAAAAGTAACGAGACCAGAGAAAAAGAATATTTCCCGTGTATTATATAACGTTTACATTTCCCGTTGCGCGAAAGGTAAAATCCCTTGGCGACTGTTCCCGTTCCCGGGAACTCGCGACAGTTCCGATTTATTACAAGGTAAAAATGTAACAATTACCGGGAATACGAGAGGGAACGAAAGAATAAGATCTTAGAGGGGGTGAAAAATGGTGAAAAAACGGGCACGAGAATTTTCTTTCTCTTTCTGATGCTGGACCTTTTTTTCTTTTTTTCTTTTTTCGTTTGGCATTGTTCGAAGGGGGTGGACGAAAAAAAAGAAAAGGAGAGAGAGAGAGAGAAATTTTTAAAAAGAAGAGGAAAAAGGTATCTGTTCTATATTCACGCGTTGAACAAAGTTGAAAACAGCTTTGTGAAATTCGAGAATTAACGAAGCGGGTTGAAAAATGTTTCGCTCGTGGCCACGCGCGATAGTTGCGGAAACCAGTGCAGGGGGAGAAATAATTCCACGCGTTGCAATTTCTCCTCCGATTTCTTGACGCTGAGAGGGAGGGAGAATATTCTCTGAACGAACGATTTTTGAAATGATATTTTATTGCTCTCTATTTTATTATTTCCAACGAATGGATTATCCATATTTTTATACGATTCATACGAATCATTTATTACATATGCTTTTAAATTATGGATACATCGTATTATTGAAATAATTTATCAAAGAAAATTAATATATCTCGATTTAACATTTTCCAAAGAAGATAGTTTTAAATTTCAATTTCTACGAAGCAGAGAATTATTATCAATTTTAATAGTCTTAAATAATATCTGTATAAAATGCATTGCGAATAAAGTGAGAGATCAAAAAAATATTCAGAAAATTATCATTTCTGAAAATAAAAAAGAAAATTATCGAAAATAAAATCTTTTCCTCGCATTTATTTTTTATCTAATAAATAATTTTAAAAATTCTTATTTTTATCACTTTATATTTATTTAAACTTAACAAAATAATAAATATTTTACACATAAAGGTATTCAGAAGCCAATCGATTTAAATCACATTCTCTGAAAATTTTACGTAATGATTCAAAAATTTCTTCAAAGTTTTTAAATCCTCCATATGTAATTATTATCAATATAGTAATACAAGGAAGCTCAATATTCAATTGTCCAAAAAAAAAAAAATTAATTTCCTTAAAGCTTTACAATTTTACTGGAAATAAAGATTAGAAACTAAAAAACGAATTATTTTATGCGCTCGTTGATCTTATAGACTTTCGATAACTTATATTAAAACGATTTCATTAAAGAAATTTTCAACTTTTTGATTATCTCTTTGAAATCGACAAGATTTATCGACAAGATACACCCCTACTTCAAAGGTGAAATTCTCGATTCGCGTCACAGGGGTGTCATTAGAGGAAGGAAAACGTTCTAATAGAGAGAAAACGTTCGAGGTCGATAATAAAGCGAAATTTCTCTCTTAGGTTGGAGGGAGGGAAGGTTTTCTAGGGGCGGAGATTTCCTCCGGTGGGAAGCAGTTCCACGCGGAAATTTACGACCGAGTGTTACGCAATCACGTCCGTAACCTTGCACAATAGAATCGTGATTCTGTACACGATTCCCTGAATATTGTTGTTGCGTAAAAAAAAAAAAAGCATTCAAAGAATTCCGTAAAAAGAAAAAGAAAAAAAAAAACGAAATCGACCAAGGATCACGAGTAACTAAATTTTACAACAAAGAATTCGTTTATTCCTCTTATGATTTTTATATAAGCGAGTCTATATATTGATAATAAACTAACGATTATGAAATATTAATTTTACTTTTGCTTAATTTTCATTTATTTTGATCTCGAGTGAATCGGCGAATCAAAAATACTTGATCTTCGAGAAAAAATCTTGTTTATTAATTTTCAAGAATGAAAACTCTCGTTATTTCGCAATTGGAAATTCAAAACTATCCTCAAATATTAACATTACTTAACAACTAATCGAGAACAATAATAATTTTCAAATCTCAAAAATCTTGTTAAACTCAGACTTAAACAATTATAGAGAATACAATTTCGCTATATTAAATTCAAAAACAAATAATAAAATTTATATATTTTATTCCAAATTTCCCTTCTTAATTACACTCGACTTGACATAAAAATTGGCGCGCGACTAAGCACAAACTCATAATTCGCGACGAAATCGAATTTCTCTTTCGATCGACCGATATACCGAAACACCGGTAACGTCGCAAAATAGCCGATTTACCAAGCTGCGCGTGTATGTATTCGTATGTGTCGATTGTCCCCCTGGATAAAAAACACATTGACACACTGTTCTGTTTCCACCTGAAAATGGTCACCGAACACTGCTTTTTTCGCGGACGAAACAACACACGCGATAATCGAGCAAATGAAAACTCGTCGAGCGAGCGAAAGAAATGATGGGGGCGAGGGAGGAGAGGGGGGGTAGAAGCGGGATAAACCGGGTGGACATTCGATCACGCGTGGGAGGTAGGGGGAGGGGTGGCACTAGTGGCCGAAAAATAA
>NW_006263480.1:190294-196991 GCF_000469605.1 Apis dorsata
AGGAGAGAGGAGAAGGGGAAAAATGCTGCGAGAAGCTGGTGTTTCGCTGCCATTTCCATGGAAATTGAGCATTTCGAGGGCCGGCAAGCCCTCTCCAACTAGCGTCGAGTTACTCGACAACTCGATCCTCCCGTTTCACTCGTGACAGATCAGTTTGAATTTTTTTGAATCGTGGATTAAAAAAGAAAAGAATGAAAAATTGCGAGAATGTTCGGAGATTATGGGACGTTAATGTTGCGCGGCGATCTTTTTTCGTAACGATCGTTCTCAAAGTGTGCGTATCCACTCGAGGATAATTTTTGAAAAGTTTTTTCAAGTATGCCATGGAAAATTTACCGATTATTCGAATAATGTCGGAATCTAATGTCCAATGGAAATATTATTATTATTATTATTTTCTGATGTTATTCGTAAATCGAGTTCTCAGAATAATTATTTTATATACTTTTGAGAACAATTAATCAATTCGATCATAAATTTATATAATATATTAGAAGATATATAATCAATCTTTGTTTCTTAATTGTGGAATTAATAAAAAAAAATATGAACGAATATTTTGACTATATAAGACAAGTTATAATATAATGCATGTTAATTGTAATTAATGATCGAGCAATCGATCGTTCGTGGCAAGCTTTTATTTTCTTTCTCTTTTTTCCTTCTTTTTATTTCCCTTTCCTCCGTGAAAAAATTTCGCAAAGACTATAATACTAACGTAATAATACTAACGTTTTCTGACATTGTTGTCCTATATCGAAAAGCTTTCAACGGCTTTTAACGAATTCTATTAATTTCAACGTTAACACAAAGTCGAATCGAAAGACCGTGTCCCAGTTTGGTGCCAGCTTTACAAAAATCAAGTTACTCTTTCGACTACATAATGGAATTGCCGCGAGAATGAACAATATACTTCCATTTGGAGAATGGATACTGGTCCAGATATGCGAGGAAAATCGGTGTAGATATTAAATGCGAGGGGAAAAAAAAAATGTGAAATGATAAAAATTTATCACAATTCTTCTTTATCCCACGAGCATGATTTATCTCGAGCGATTCAAAAAAAAAAAATAAAATTATATAAAATAAAATTTCTGATCTTATTTATTGTTAAGTAATTAACGATAACATACGCATTTTATAAGATTATACGATAATTAGTTTAATCAAATGATTCGTCATTTAATACATTGTTAATGTATTTTATTTTTCAATAATTAGAAAACATAATTTTAAATATTAAAGAATTTTGTTTAATATATAGATTGAAAATATAGATATGAACTATAATACTATCCTCTTTAATCAAAGTATCCTATCTCCTTTTTATTCTTCAAAATCACCCGAAATTTCACACATCTTTAATTAAAAATTAGAAACCTAATCTTGCAAAAATCCTTAAAATTCCTTAAATTTCTTTGAAATTAGATTTTATTCAAAATACAAATACAATATTTTTTACGTCAAAACGTCAAAATCTCCTCTCTTTTCGAATCATTTCGAAAAAGTTAGGTTATGTTAAATTATTGCCACGTCACACCATATCGTTTCCCTTTACTCTAAATTTCTAAATCGTGTTTCGTAATTTCGAAAAAGGAACGAAGAGGATCCCTCGTGAAATTATACACTTTCAAAAACTTGGACGATTTTATTTTCATCTTGGCCTCGAGTTTGGGAAGCGTATCCTCGGCAGGCGTCAAGTAGCGACGAGAAACAAAACGGCACGCAGAATAGTGGCTGATTGGAAGTTGGAAACACGAATCTGCCCCTCGACCAAACTGCTCGAGAGCTAGCAACAATTAATTTACCATTCGAGATAGATTTGTAGATAATGAGGTCGGCCCTCTGTGCACGGCCGGAAACAAGCGGATTAATTAAGCGTTTAATCGGAAATCTTTAACGCATGTAAGCGTTGCCACGTTTCAAACCAAATAAAATTTCTCGTTTTATTGTTTCTCATTCCCTTTTTTGATTTCATTTATTTCCTAAGAATAATTAACTGAAAGTAGATTTATAATTGATTGATCATTGTCACAAAAAGCTTCGGCTACGCTGTAAAATGATGATTTTCGGATTAATTTATCCAAATTTTAATTAAATAATAATAATATTTTTATTATTTTATTGTTAAATTTCTTGTATATTTTCGTGTATATTTTTAATAATGAATTTAATAATAAAAATTGCCTGTCACTTTAGATTTATTCATAAATGAATAAAAGATAACAATTTTTTTTATATTTATAAAGAAAATTCTCTAAAAAATATTTTTCTAAGTAACAAATAATGAAATGTAATGAAAGAGATAATTTCGTCCAGAAGTGCTACTTTCATTGAGATTTCGCATTGAAAATGATTGGAATAAAACACGAGAGGAGAGAGGGGAGAGGGAATGCAGAAAAAAAATTTAAAAAATACGGGAAAAGAAATTGAAAGCGAAATGGCAAGAAACGTAAGAAAGAATCGATGATTGGAAAAAATAGAAACCACGATGGAATTCATGGAACGCGGAGGCACGAGGCAGATATGTAGGGTTTAACGGAAAAATGCATCTATACGCATACATATGTACGTATATATACCTACATACACGATAACGCGCAAGGAATTTCAAGACAGGAAAATTATTCTTGGAGAAAAGTGCAACATCGTGCACGTGTAACGTTATTGCTATCCGAGAGCATAAATTCCCTCTCGAGATGTCATCTTTGAAAAATGTAGCTTTTAACATGTCGATTTCTCTGATAAATATGCGAATATATATAAATATTCAATTATATGTCATGTACGAGTAAAAAGAAAAGAATAAATTAGACAGGTAGACGTTGAAAGTAACAGACAGAGCGAGGGAGAGTAAAATAATTAAAAATTTGTCATAACTTGTTATGACAATTATAACTTTTTTTTATTACTTTTTTCCTATATGTACCAAAGAAAAAAAATTATTGCTGAATAAACTTGAACACTACAAGTATCGATCACAATATTTGTCTTGATAATGCTCGTTTAAAAATTTCTCTTTTTAATATTTTACAAATTTCATTTAATTTTAAATGTCTAGAGACTTATATGCCTCGAAGGATTCGAGAGATAGAAATTAATAACACGATTTTTTTTTCTATTTTCAAATCATCGTTATAAATAGCAGTGTAATAAAATTTTAGAAAAATTAATAAAGTATCGTTCATTAAAATGTTAATGGCTGACGTCGTTAAAATTTATTTGCCACCAACGGTTCTTAAATAGATACTGCTACCTATTAATTTGACACCATCGTCAGTAACTGCGGCTTTTTATAGAGATTATATCGACTATAATCGATGGTTTAGTAATTAAACCGTAGAATTATCTCCGTTTCTTTCTAAGACTCTTTATGTAGTACATCGACTCAAGACAGAGTTCAAGAAAATTTGAAATAATTGGAGACAAAATATTAAAAATTGAAATATTTCCAAATATAATAAATAAGAGATATAAATTTCAAAATGAAAAATAAAAATAAAAATTTAAATGTGTATATATGTATATATTGAGTATATTTTATATACTTCAATATGAAAGAATGTATAAAATATAATATATGTTTCTAGTTATTTTCTCAAAATCTAATGAAGATATTGATTTCATTTTTATTTTAGTTAAATAGTATATGAGGATTATTTATTTTACACATTTATTTTGAATGAAAGTATCTTTAAAATATTATAAAAAGCATATAAAAAAAAATCACTTGTTCTTTTAACTAATTCCTAATTGTATACATTTTATTTCTATCTATTCAAAAATATTCCAACTATTTGTATATTTATGAAATAGATTCGTTATTTCTGTTTCTGTGATTTAAAATACTATTTTAACCAAACAGAAAGTCTAAAATATTATAAATAGTATTTGAAACATATATTTTTTATTTCTTTTTTTTTGTGGAATATTATTCATCAAACAGATGCGAACATATACGTGCATTTACACGTCGAGAAAAGCGCTTATCGCAATATTAGTCAACTTCAAATTTCACCGGTTGTATCAACTTCGAAATTAAAACGGGACGAGTCCAGATATACTAATAAGCGCGGTTGGCATCAATCCAACAGCAGCGGAGGCTCATTTTTTCCATGACACCTTATACGCGCGGATTATTTCGTCAAGTTTGTTATCCCGTGGCGTGGAAGAGGATTTGTAATTCCGTGGCGGAATAAGCTGTCTAATAATGTAACGTCGAATAATCCTCGACAGTGGCTCGTGCGTCAATATCATCGATAGATGGCGGTATCGATAGAGTTGTTATCGAAATGCGCCTCTTCGATTTTCGACATTCGCTACTGCGCGATCAACTTGTGTGCCCCACTTTTGCCGCGAATCTTTCGAATTCGTGATTCGTTTCCAAATTTTTTTACGAGAATTTGAATCAGAATTTGAAAAATAATTTCTTTTCGTGTGGTTCATATGTTTTATCTTCCGATCTTTATCTTTTAAATTTGGAAAATGTAAATGAAATATCATAGGTTATTAAATTTGTTCGAATACGGAAAATATTACACTTCGAAGCTTCTTCTTCTTCTTTTTCTTATTTTCACTTGTAGATTATGATCCTGCATTTTAGTTGAAAAAGTAGGGAACACTTTGTGTAAAAGTAATAATTATACAGGATGTCAATTTTAATACTTGCGGAATAAAAAATTTTACGGTTTTTTTATTGATTTACGAGTAATTTAAGTTTCTATTAGATGAAGCGAAATGAAAAAATAGAATGAAATGGATCAATTTAAAACTATTTCACTCTACATTTCATTTTCATTTAACGCAAATTTAAATTGCTTAATAATTTAATGAGTAAATTTCAATACCTTTTTTGTGTACATTTTGTTTTATTTTTGCCTCTAGAATCTACCCAAAAATATCCCACATGTATATTAACTTTATATGTAATACACATACATAAATACATATATTCACACGTATAAAACTTAATTCCTCGCAAGATCAAGACCATTATGTGGTCTTTTCTGATTTTTTAAAAATTAATCTGTCCTTTTTACTCGTTACTTCTTCAACAATGCCCTCTTTATTTTCTACTTAATTGCTTATCTCTTTTATTTTTACTCTCTCGCTAATCCTTTTTAGCAATTTTTTACGATTATTTATTTTTACGCTTTTCTTTCTTCTCCTTTCATATCCCTTTTATTATGTTCCCTCTACTCCTGTCCATTCTTTTTATCTCTTTCTTCTCTTTCACTCCCTATTCATCCTCTATCCTCTCCGATAATCCTATTATCCTTAAACTTTTCCTGTTCTCCCAATTTTCTCGTCTCTCGCTTTTTCTTACATATATATCTCTTTTTCTCTCTTTTTTCCCTTTCTTATTCCATCAAAGAAGAGAGAATTCCAATATTTACATCGATATCGATATTTTCAAAATTGCTCGCCGCGCTACTACATGGGGACGTCAAGTATTATAAAAGGATGCTCGCTAATAGTGTCGTGTTCGAGATTTATATTCATATACTATACTATAACCTGCAATATCAGTAGAATATTATGTCACCACGCATATTTATGTCTGCATATTTTATAGCTGTGTATCGCGTTATCGTTATTCCCAGAAATTCCCTCTGAATAAAATTTTCCTATGCGCCACGCTTGTCAATAGAAAGATTAATAAGGAACACATTTTCGATACCATGCATTCGCTTAATTATCTTTTCCTGCATTCTTTCATTTTATTTTTGCTACTCCTTCCTTCCTTCCTTTCTGTGAAACGTAGCCTTGGATTCTTTTTAGAAATTGAGAGTTAAGGATTTTTGCTATCACCAAATTTTTTCCAAGCAGACTTTTTGCAGTTTTTAAATGTCATTCTCAATATTTTTAAAAGAAATAACTCGTGAGAATTTTAGTCTGAAACGATTTTAGTCTCACTTCTTTTTTAATTTGTTACAATTAACTCAAAAATGGATCTATTTTAATCAGTTGTATATATTTTATTCTTATTTTTAACAATATAAAAATATGCATATTTAACGAACATGTGACAATTTCAAAATTTTTCATTCTTTTTGAGATTTAATTTTATCTTAAGATTTATGAAAAGTTGATCATATTGCAATAAAATCTTTATTTCATTAACTTTTAATTAATTAATGTTTCTTAAAAGAAATTATATTTTTAGCCAATATTTTCCATATTGTAAAAAAAATTATTGCAATAATTAATGACTGGATGTACTACTTTACCCATTTTAAGTATTGGTTACTACTATGTATTTACAATAACAGTATAACACAATTAAATAAATGTACAAACATACACACATATATATACAAAAATTCAATGTAATAATAAACAACAATTTTAATAATATCTCAAAAATTGTAAATTCTCTGCCACATAAACTGCAACCACTGTAATTCTTAAGTAACAAGAACTCTTAATCGAGTTCCTCACGCCATCGTTATCCCAATAACTAAAAAGTGGAGCCAATCCCTTTTCGTGACAGAAAGAAATTTTTTTTCAGCACTTTTTTAACCAATATCAGAATCGAAATTAGATAAGCTTCGAATTGAAGAAGAAATCTTTTCCAACCGACCAAAAAATTCATTAAAGTGAACACGCTTATTTTTTTAATACGAAGGAATGTTAATCGATGATAACGTTAGTTTCTTTTTTTTTTTTCTTTTTTTTTTTTTTTTTTCGGTATCGT
>NW_006263480.1:197042-203922 GCF_000469605.1 Apis dorsata
ATTAAAAGGATGCAGATATAGCGAGTTGGCTGTAGCAACGGTATAGAGATTAGAGATTAGAGCGCGCACGCGGCCATAAAAAACAATTTGTTTTGTCGATTTGTTTCGTTCTGTAACGCAGTTACGGATCCAATTTATTCAACATCGCTATGGATTATTAAAACGCCTCGGGCGTTCTCGGTGACGAGAAACGTTTCGAAATTTCACGCGAATGGTTACGATCGAATCAATCGAAACCTTTCGTTTTCCATCTTTTTTTTTTAATTTCCTTTTTAATTGACTCGGTTAATTATCATATCGCAATGTCTCCTCGATCGAAACGTTATAACACGACGCCTTTAATGGAATTTTTTAAAGAGAGTAAGAGACGCATACGTGATCTATAATGATCTATAATGCAATCGTCAAATAAATAACGTGCTGGATTAACATAATTGTGTATATTGATAATAGTGGAAAACTCTTTTTCATTTTTTACATTTTTTGAAAAATGTAAAATGCGAAAATAGAAATATATTTTACTCGAAAAATCAGAGTCATTCGCAATTATTTTAATATGAACGATATTCAATAATAATTTATATTAATTTATGTATTTTTTATTAATTATTAAGATAAACACATATGCATGTTAATAATTTATATTTATTTTAAGTCTCTTCTAGATATATTCTGTACAAGTTGTTTTATTTTTACTTTTGCCAAATATCCACAATTTTTTTTTTAATCTTTTGCTTGCGTGATGATTAGTGATATGTATATATATACAAACAATTTTTATATTCGCATTATATGTAAATATAGTAAAAAATAATAATTATTTATTTCGTTGGAATCTTTTTTTTTTTCGATTCGACTAAAAACACGAAAAATAGCATGAATGGTCCGAATTTTTTAATCAAAGGCAAAAAATTATTGAGGGGAGAAAATTTTAGTCTTAAATAAACAAAAAGCTTGATTAACCGGCGATTGAAATATACAGTTCGTGAAAAAATATTGCAACTTGAGATTGTAAAATGTAAAATGCATGGGAATGTAAAATTAGTCAGATATAAAATATATGCAAAAAAAAAAAAAAAAAAGTAATTCAAACTTTTATTTATTATGAAGAGAAAAAAATAAAATGGTAAATTGGACGTACGGTTAATAACTTCATTGTTATATGGAAACAATTAGATGTGAGCGCGAAAACGTTGGTTATGAAATATTTGGTAAAAAATATTTAAAAAAATAATGTTTATTTTTTTTTTCTGAATATTTTTTCCTGGATTTCAACCGGCCAAATGCTTTCGTCTAACTACCATTTTATTTTTTTATTTTTTTTTTACTTTTTTTACTATATTCTCTTTCATAATAAACGAAAGGTTAATTGTATTCACTTCGTATCAAATCGATTTTAACATTTCCATATATTTTATATTTATATATACCATTTTACATTTCGCAAAAATTAATAAGAATTTAATTAAAATTAGAAGAATTTTTAATGACTCTCGTCATTGAAACGTACGTTTGATTAAAATTCTTTTGAAATGATTATAATATTACAATGATGAAAGAAATTCGAAAACAAATTATTATTTCTAGAAAATAAAAAAAAAGTCCTACTTATAACAAAACTCAAAAAAAAAAATCTATATTTAGCGTACGTTATCATAATTGATATCAAGAAAAAGCTTCAAGCTTCAAGTTTCAAGCTTTGTCTCACAAGATGGCAAAGTCATTGAGAATGTTTCGAAGGCAATTAACACGCGGGCAGAATGGAAAATAAACCATTGGTGTATATCGAAAACCGATTACATAAATGTAGCATTAAAATATAAGCTAGTTTATCTACTTAAATGACCAACATTGGTTCCAATTAATCAACGAACTCGTTTAAAATATCTGCATACGTATCTAGAGTGTACTTATGATTATATGACGTAGGTATATTGGTCGTAAGCAAAGAGAATAATTCTTCATGCGAAAACAAATCAAAAAATTTAACGAAATTTTTTTTTTAATATCCAGTTGTATTTTTTAAAAAATCAAACTTTGTGAAATTTCAAGTGCGCGTGTACACGAAAACTAACGAGAGAGCCAATTAAATATGTTTCTTTCCCCTTAGCTTGTTCGAAATATTATAAATATCGCGATCCAAATGACACGAATAACATATATTCGTTCAATTGAAATATAAATCATTGGAAACGTTCTTTTGATCATTTTTACTTTTTAAAACATTTCAAAATAAAAATTCCATTTAAAAATAATTGAGAATTATATCCATTAATTTTTTTTACATCCTAAAATATTAACCCCTTAAACATGTTCCAAATTTCAAATTTGATATCTATAACAATTTCAATCTATAAAATTTCGTAATTCAATTTTCAAGTAAAAAAAAAAAATTATATAAAAATTTCTCTCTCTTAACTTACTTACTATCACTCAAAATCATCCCTTTTTCACCTTACATCACATTTTTCCACACAAAGCCTCCTTCATGCCTTTTCAAACACGAATAAAAGTCCGCGTTTCAAATTCATGCAAATCGGACACGTTACAGACACCTTTTTGACAAATTTTCGCGACTTAAAGGTGGAGTAACGTGATGATGGATTTCGCATTCGATGCAGCCAAGACCAAGAATTTACCGTTCACTGGACATTATTCGTAAATTCGACATGGCGGAGAGGAAAGGAGGGGTGAGTGGTTACTTCAAAAGTAGCTAACGAACCGACTTCCGACTTACGGACACTGTGGCTAGCTTCATCTAATTGTATTAACTTGCTTAATTAGGATCCTGCTCGCTAATCAACTCGAAATCTCTTTCGAAAGGTTGTCCCCTGCACTCTCTTTCTCTCTCCTCTCCCCTCCCCTCCCCTAAGCGTTACACCTTTATTTCGGTGAACCTTTGAAAGGCCAATTTACCGCGGTGTCATTTATCAGCCTCTTGTTCTCCCCTATCCCGTTATTATTAAGCGTGGCCATACCGATACGTTGAAACTTTGTAATTTAAACGAATATCGCCACCCCCTCCCTCCCTATATAACGCCTATTAATTCATTTTATGCGACTCGTGATTCATCGTTATTGTTAGAGTTATAATAGCGTGAATCTGAAATTTTCGGCAGATAGGGGATGAAACTTGAATGATTTCGGGGATGAAATTTGGAAATTTGAAATTTGACTATCTGGAAAGAATTGTATTATCTCTGTGTACGAGAGTATGAGAGAGAATCTTGATTTTGGAAATAGAGAAATATATGTTTGGAGCAATTTTTTTTTTTCAAGTAAAATATCTCAATATACAATTTCACTTGGGAATACTCTTTAAAATAGATGGAATATTAAAATGAATGTGTTTATTTAAAGTTTTAGTTAGAAATGAAAGAAACATTAAGAATTCATTGTTTATTTTAACAGAGTGATACTGATAAGCAAAGATTCTTATATATAATCTTGATATTTGTAATTCATACATTACAGTATTAAAATATATGTGTGTATTTGTAATATATATACTTTTAGTGTTATCAGTTTCATTTATAATTAATGTTTGGACATGTATTTCATGAACCATTGTATTTTAAACAAATTGTATTATCAAAACATAATATATTTATATACTATGTGAAATTGTAATATATGAAAGTATAAATTATATATGGAATTTTTTGATAAAACATTTCTTTGAAATTATGAAAACAAACTTTAAAGTTTTAATATCTTTTCTTTTTTTTTTTTTTTTAATGTCACATTATAACAAAGAAAAGAATTTTAAATTATAAAATTTTCAGCTTTTGCTTTGTAATTCTCATTGTAAAAAATATTCCCAGACGAAATTTTATTCATTAAATTATAACATGAAAATTTTGATGGTTGGTTTCACGCAAAGAGATTTTCTGCCATAAAAGAAATTGCTGCATGTGTAATTACTATTATTCTCTACGTGTACAAACTTCTATTAAAATCAGAATTTTCGAATCAGATGAATTTCCTTGAAATATACAGCGTGTTCCAAAAATATGAGAGTACAGTTTAACTGGAGGTTCGTATTCAAATAAACTTTTTTCTTTGCAAAAATTTTCGTTTCAATTTTATTTTGAATTAATAAATTCGATTTATTCGTACTTATATTAATAACAATTAATTAATTTGTTCGTTATTTATCATGAATAATATAATTTTACTTTATAAATATTCGATATATCAAGTCTGGACTTGTTTGTTCGAGCCAGCGGCACATACCCAACACTATCATCGCGGCTCGACAAATCTACACGCTCCGTGATTGGTCAATCTTTTTTTGTTAATAACTCATTAACAAAACGAAAATTTTTGTAAAGAAAGAAATTAAAATTCTTTCAACAATCTCCTGTTTCCATATATTTCTATAAAAACATTCTGTACAAAGATTTTTATGACTGATCGTATATGAATAGAAAATCATACGTATAAAATTTTCGTTCAATCGATTTCGAAATATATGCTACATAGTGATAAGAGACTGCTTACCAAACAAAATCGAAAACAATTATGATGATATAAAAAAAAAATTCCAACTCTTATAAATGGACAATTATAACTCCATTTTATAACTCATTGTAATAGCAATTCAGGGATAAAAGTCGATCGATTTTTGTACAATCGTCGTACCTCGATTCCTTTCGATCATCTAGTCAACGACATTATAAGCACACTTGTAGACAACCGTTGAAGAGACTCTTTCTATTATTTCAGAAAATATCAACGATTACATTCGATCGTTTTATTTTACAGAAACTCGATGTACCTCGTTCCTATCGAACTCTCGTTGAGTTCAGTTCGACCAATTGCTTACCAATTCCATTCATTTTCCGATCGCAGTTTCATCCCTTCCAATACGTCTACATATAACCTATACATGTGTTCGATAACGCGAAACTTTTCGAAAATTATCCGGCAAGTGGTTTAATAAAATTATTATTATATTTATTGTAGTTACAAATGAAATTATTTGAGAAATGGTTTACGTTTGAAACGACACAAATATTTCATACGAAAAGTAAATAACCAAATGTTTGCAATTCAATGATTTGTTTAATATTTCGCGAAGCAATATTATTCGATATTCGCTAATGCTATTTATTGTTCGATTTCAAATGAAAATAACAAATTTCTTGATATATAATGTTAAATGATAAATATTATTATCACTTAATACAGTATTACACGCTTATTGTAATACTCAAATAATCAATTAGTTTATTATTCTCCAAAAAGAAGTACCTTTATGTTTGACCAAGGAACGAACATAACCTCAAAATATATTATTTGAATATATTACTATCAAAGATAATACTGAATAACACTAATTCCAATTAATTATATTTTATTATTATCAATTATCATTTCAAATAAATTTCGATAAACCGACAAACTACTTCAGCATCGAAAGCAAAAACCGAAAATCGAGATACGAGAATTTATCTTAATTGCCTCGTTTCGCGATTATTACCGACCGAGTTTTTCGCGTAGGTAACAAGTATCGATCCGAAGGAGAATTCCAACGGGCGAATAATAAGAATTTAAGGAAATAATTTAACGGAACTTACCGTTCGCCTAAGGACAGTTCTAATGGTCTCGACTTCTTGCCTCGTTGGCCAACGGGCGTAGACCACTCCGCTTAGCAGGAGGATAAAAACTGTGATCCAGATCGTCCATGCCAGGACGTTCTTCGTTCTCGCAAGAAGCTTCTGGGCGGTCCGCGTCGAGATCACTTCTTGCGGGGGGATCTCGAGCTTCTGCGCTTTCCTCAGAATATCCTGGAGTCGCCTCTTGGCCTGCTCTACATCCGGCACCCCCATTTCCTTTATTTTTATAGCGCCTCCACCCCGTAAGCCGATCCCTGCCTCGGGTTAACACCTCGCAGGATGGTATCCTCGTCGATGGCACGGGCACAGGATGGAGATGTTAAGAGAAGAAGGCTTGTAAACGCGCCTCGTGCAGGGACATCCTCGCAAACTGTCGATTCCCTGCAAAATTTCCCCTCGTTTTCACTTCCTATCCAATTATCCATTCGTTCTTTAACGTTGACCAGCTTCGAATCGAATTTTCTTAACTCGATCGATTCGAAATTGGCTTTTGGAGATCTGTACGTGTGTTTATCGAAAGTGTGTATCGAAGTGGAAAGAAATGAGGAAAATTTTCTTTTGCGACGATATTCGAGGTTATCCGAATTTTAACATCGCAAGCTACTTAATATTATTTATTGAATTTAAAAAAATTTATTTTTAATTTTTTTTGTTTTGAGAGAATCAAAAGAAATTTTAAGAAAATTGCAAGTTTTCAATTTTGGTAGTATTTTGTATTTTTTTAAATAATAGTTATTCAATTGCTATTGACACGAATTATTTTATACACTGTTTTTAGAATAGAATGATATAAGTCATTATTATAAATATATTTATAAATAAAATAATGATTATTGAATCTCTAATTAATCCTTTAAGAATATTTGATCACGCGAAAAAGTAAAAAATCTTGTACAAAAAAATTAAAATTTTTGTGTAAAAACAAAAAATGTATTTCTTTTATTAAAATATCAAATAAAACCAAAGAGAATAAGAATATTATATTATAATGTATAATCAATGAATTTACATTGCACAAAAATTAAAATCGAGTAAAAATATATCTCAATCAATAATATATATCAACAATTACGTTATACCAATCAATTTTTGAACAATAAAATTATCATTCTTTCAACAACAATATTCATTTACAATTAATTCAAATTCACGTTCGAAGATTAATATTTGACGTCTATTTCAATCGCACAAGCGGACAAGCAAAATAAAATTCCATCCGTATTAGAAACGAATGAAAAATGAAAAAAAAAAAAAAAAAA
>NW_006263480.1:204163-205916 GCF_000469605.1 Apis dorsata
GCATTTTAATTCCCACCCGTGGAAATTCGCACTTGCGATCCTCGCATCATCACCCCTCCCTCTAATCGATTTCGAAATTATCCTCAGCGCACCGCGATAATTACCTAATAATTCCAGGATCGATCCACCGATAGCGCAACGATGCAACGGTGGAGAAGGAGGAGGAGGGAAAGGGGTTGGCAAAAGTTCGACCCAGTTCTCGGTTTATAGTATAGGCGATGATTACAAAAGGTTGGCCCGCGCAAAACAGACACGCCGTAACGTTTCGCGCCGACTAATTATCCCCCCGGTGAATTCGGCAGCCCGATTTTTAATTATCGGCGTATCGATGGAGTGGAGCGCGCGCTGTGTGTGCATTCGTTTTCCAGTGAGCTCGAGCGTGACGAGCGACCCAATTTTCCACAACGGTGAATCGTTTTTTCGAAGGACGTTTTATCATCGGAGGAAACGGCCCTTTTCATAAAATTGTTTCGTTCGCGCCACCGACGTTGCCTCTTTGAGGGTCGTTCGACGTCGAGGGATCTTAATTTACCCTTCTGGGAGAGCGGATCGTTCGAGTTAATCGCGGAATGGAGAGAGAAAGAGAGAGAAAGAAACGAGAAGCGGCAACTCGTTAAAGCTTTGAATATAGTCGGTGAAAAAGAAACGAAATTTCGATGACGAGAAAATTATTTTTTTGTGCAAGTAGTAAGAGGGGAATATGGGATAATTCTTTCGTTCTCTTTTTTTTTTTTTTTTTTTTTTTCGTTTTTGATTTAAAGAGAGGGAGAGAATGGGAGAGCTGCAAATAGAAAAGATTAAATGGGTATAAGGTTTAGGTGATGAAAGATTTAGGTTTTAGATTTCATAAAACTTTAAGGAATCTATGAATTTTTCACTTTTTCTAAATTAAATTGGAATTGGAGAAGTGGGAATTCTGGTAATAAGTACGAGACATTGTAAAGTATTAATAAAGTTTTAAAGACGTATTTATATATATATTGTTTTACAATAATCATTATAATTATAAATTTCATTCTGTTTAATAATAAATATAACAACTATTGAGTAAAACACAATTTCCAATTTTTTAATCTTTTTTATTTTTAAATGATAGAAATCTATGTTATTATCAATTAATAAATTTTAAAATACTCAATATACTTCAAATTGTTATTAATATTATAAAATTACGATTATTTTTCAATATTATATTTATTCATCAAAAATCACACGATAAACTGAAATAAATTCCATTGAAATACAAAAACTTTTTATGCAATATACCTATTCTAACATTTCTATATATAAATAAATCTAAATTTTTGATTTTTTATTTTTAAAAATCATACATCAAATTCTACTATATCTTATACATTCATTATATCCTCTATTGTTTTTTTTTTTTTTCGATAATCGATGCAAGCTGAAACGACCAAAGTGTAAAACACTTCGTGGGTTGTTACGTTAATCGTCATTAATTACATTACAATAAACGTTAATTAAACATTAATCGTCTTAAAATCACGAATATTACATTTGATATTCCACTCGTTACTCGAATAACTCTACTTTTGCCCCGGTTTCGTTACTTTTAATTCAAGAACACTAGAAACTCCCGAGCAATAATTAATTTTCCCCAATAACTCGCTTAAAATTGCTGCCCCTGTACACGTACGTTAAAATTTCCTCGCGAGGAAACCGTTACCACCCTTCCCTGAATTATATTCGAACATCGAAAGGAAAAGGGGGAGAAGAAAAAAAAAAAAAAAAA
>NW_006263480.1:206105-214566 GCF_000469605.1 Apis dorsata
CAACGAGGAACGCTAAGGGAGAAGAGCAGTTTATCTTTCCGGAAGAACTTTTCTCTTGTATGCTGAGGAAATACCCTTTCGATCAAACCGCGCCAACGAACCGCAACATCGTGAGACCGACCTTCTCAATCTTCCAACTCTCTATTTCTTTCTCCCTCCCTCTCCTAACCCTCTCTCTCTCTCTCTCTTGCATTGAATCTCACACTCAAAATTAATATCGATTTTAAAAGACGACATACACGAGATATATTTCGAAAAGTTTGGGAAGTTTTGTCATAAATTGTTTCTTTCAAAGTGTAATAGAATTTGTCACGGATCTCTTTCAAAATAGATCTCTTCTTTAAATATGTACAGGATGTTTCATTTGATTTTTCTCGGTGTTATTATTCGTAACGAAAAATGTTTTAGATGAAAATCGAGAGAAGTATATTAATTGGTATTATTATTTTGTGAGTGAACGCTTAAAAATCAAATGAACTTTGCTTTTTTAAATGGAATTATATATTGTTTTTACATCAATATATATAGCTTGATATTTTCTATAAAAAAATATTAATTATATTTCAATTTGAAATTTATAATATGAGAAACAAGGAATATGCAAAATAATATTCTTTTATTCATATTTTCTTTGTCTTTCATGCAATAAGTTTTATAAAATTCAAATTCAGATATCTGTTAAACTAATAATTTTTAGATATGATTAGTTTTATAAAGAATGTCAAATTAATCTATTAAAATATATATAATTCCATTTAAAAAGAAGAAAGTTGATCTTTGCTTATATATCCTCTCATGAAAGAATTAATAATATAAAAATATACTCTTCTTTATTTAATTTTTATCTGAAATATTTTTTTAATTGCAAATAATAATATTGAGATACTCTGCACATTAAAAAGTTTCAACTTATGAACACATTTATGATTATTTTCTCTTAACTATCTCAAAATATTTCTGTAATTATGCACTACGATTATGTACTATTATTCCATTTATTTCAAGTTTATGATATAACTATCACTTTTAATTTGTAAAATTTCAAATATTTCTCTCATTATCATTAATATAGAATGTTTGCTCATGATATACATATATGTATTACATAAATAAATTGCCAGATTTTACACAATGTTATCAAATATAAAAAGATTGAATTCATGTGAATCGAAAATGATATGAAATGATGTTTTTTTTCGTAAAAAGCTTCATTTCCAAATAAATCGATATTGAAAATTCATGAATGCGTCCTCTTGGCTTTACTGTGAACCTAGTTTCGTTGCATTTGTATTCATGAACATTATCATTGCTATGGCTCATTATTATTTCCGAGTCAGACTCTCAGTCTTCGTTGTTCTGTCAATATGACGATATGCAGTAATCTGAGAGCACATTGATATTCCCCATTTGATCCATATGCTAGCAATGCACATATGGCTACTAATTACTGTAGAGGGTCAACCTATCAATTAGTTTCCTCTTCGAATGAATTCTAGCGAGCTTAAAATACGTTAAAGAGCTTGATTTTGAACAATTTTTTCCTTTGCAGTAATTAATGATTGATTTTAGCTTTATTCGCTTAAAATATTTTTATTCTTTGAAATCATTATATCATTGAATTTCATATATACATATAACACTATATGCATCAATATGCAGCTACTACTTATCAACTGTTTATATAAATGTATCAATGCAATTGATATCCAACTTGTATATGTGAATTTGAAAATTTATTTTTTTATCGATTTGAACGAGGCCTTTTTAAGATTCTTTTTATAAATATTTTATTTTCGCGGATTCGAAAATTTCAATAAAAGATTTTATATACAAAAATAAATAATGTAAATTAGAATTTTTTCACTTCAAAAGTACATTTCAAGAAAACTAAATTTTCCAAAAATATTCATTGAGTAAATGAATTTCATGTTTTACATTCAATTTTAATTTTGTGAAGAATAAAAACTTGAATAAAAAATTATTGTAACTGTATTGTGTTCTACATTTACTATTTATTTCATATTAATCATATTTTTCTACATTTGACAAATTTTTAAATCCGATTTTCTCAAAAAACGAAACTTCAAATAAAAAAATTTTATTCTTTTTTTTAATTTATTTTTCGACTACATGCGATTTTTATATATGTAAGTTATATAAAATGTAATAAATCAATACAACAATATAAACAACACAATAATATTTGTTAAACATGTACAAGTGAAATCATATATAAGTTACACATAATCGATGAATCTTTAATATTGATTTATTCGAAAATAAAGTTTCTTAGAAGTGTCATTTTCGACTTACTTTTTCGTGTAAATTTATCACATCTTTTGGTTTATTCCCTTTCGAGATATCATTATTTCGATAACACTTTGTATATCAACAAATATAAGCAAAAAATTTATTTTCATGCATAAATAAAATGCAAATATAATTCTGATTCATAGTTATTTAAAAAAAAATGAAATTTTATTAAAATTATATTGTATTGAATATGATAAAGGATTTAAAGAAAAATTTGATTATTTATATAAATATTTGCTCCATTAATCATTAAATAAAAACTAAAAAAAATGAAAATCAAAAAAATGATTCAACATACCGAAGATAATTGTCAGTTTATGCAGCATCTTGATTTAAACGAAGAACGAACAGTTTAAATAAAACGAAATCCACCAAATTAATCAAAGTTCAAGAAGAAACAACTGAAAATTTACATAAATAATATAATATTGCTTTCTTTTACGATTAAATTTAATATATATTAGCTAACGATTATTAACAATTACCAACCTCAAAAATTGGCAAATAACGAATGGAAAAAATTCTAATGAAAAGAATTGTAGAAATAGAAATGCGATTAATTGCAGAATAGAAAAACATAAACTTGATATTAATAAACAAAAGATACATATATAATTCTTGATAACGGGAAAAGAAAGAAAAATAATCACAGAAACAAAAGAGAACACGAACTTGTTACCACTAAACGGAAGACACTGGATAATCGAATAAATAATCGAAACTTCAAATAATCGCGATAATTAATCGAATCGAATCAAATTGATAGATTTATTATTGTGGGAATATATATTAAATAAATTGTATATTTATCTTAATTTATATTTATTTATTGCACTTAACACTTTAAATTTTACTAACAAGTCTTGTTATTTTAATATTACAATATTGAATCCTACAAATAATATATCGTTTCTCTAACCTCGCACGTACTTCTCGATCATTCTCCATGACACTCGTCCACTTCTCTATCTATATCTCACTCATCATATGTTCCTACGATCATGCACAGTCTCGTTCATTCTATGTCACTTACAATTATGTTAATAATCTTCCAAAAATATATTTGAAGAAATTATTGTTCAAATATATATATTAAAAGTAAGATTTACACGATTTATTAAAATATTCTATTTAGAACTCTTATATATTTTTCATAAAATATTCGAATTCATTTTTTTATTTTTCAAATAAAATTAGAAAGCTCATATTCAAATTTAGTAGAAATATAAAAGCATATTTACACGACAAAGAAAGAAAATGATAAAACTTCAAATTATTCAAATCTCGAAATCTTAATATCTTATATAATTATTAATATTAATTATAATTTCATTAATTTTCATAATTTTCTAATTTTATAGAATATTCGTATTACATGTAATTTAAATAGAAATAAAATCGATTTTTTAAATCTAACAAAAATATATCTTTCCTTAATCTATCGTTGAAACATTTTCTATGCTGTGAAAGCGTTCTACTTCAGCAATTCGTCGAGTTTTCAATGGTCGGCGAAATAAATTGCAGGATCTTAATAGAACACAGGTAAAAAGCTTGCTCGTTAGATTCGAGTCCTCCCTTTAATCGAACTTGAATTAATTTTCAACCACAAAGATTCTTCTGCTCGATTTTATTCATTCACCACTCGTCATGCCTCGTGCAAACTATACATCCAATTCAATCGAATCTCGAATCTGCTTTAATCTACTTGATCAATCCCGGGAAAGCATTAATGCGCAATTTGACATTGTTTTCACGCTTTCATAAATAGGATAGATAGCGAGAGAGGAGAAAGAATGAAAACGAATTTTAACATCAAAATAAGGTAATCGAAAATTAGAAATTAAAAATATGACAGATGTAAAAATGTAAAAATTGAAAATTGGAAATAAGACAGATATATAACTTTAAAAAGTTATAAATATTTAAATCTCGAAACATTTTAATATTTATATAATTCGAAATCAGATAAAAAAAAAAAGGTAAAAAAATATAACTTAGAGAGATATAATTTATTATTATTTAAATAATAATAATTAATTCAATTGAATTTATATTTAAATTTTTGATTCATTTTAATACAATAATATATCGACAAACATATAATACAAAATTTATTGGAAATATTGTAATTGTTAAAAATTTAAATGTAAATTATTCAAATTATAAAATGTTTATTATTGATATAAATAAAAACATAAAAACGTGAAATCAATGCGATATAAACTAAATATAAAGAAAAATAACTTTCTATTATATTCAATGAAAAAGCAAAATTCTAAATAAAAATTGCATACTTTTAAAATATTTCCTACTTAATATTTTATAATATTTCTATGTATTATACATTCAAATTACTGCTACTACTACATTTTGTATCGTTTTCATCTTGATAAAGAAAAAATTTAAATTATTATATTTACTTCAGATCAATTTAACATTCATTTAATATCCATATCCATAACATATTTGCATCTCAATAAATTTCACATATATATTATTACCTTTTGCCAAAAACTTAGATAAAAATTCAATTTTTTACAAAACAAAAATACTGTTACTATTAATTATTAAAAATATGAGATTTGTAAAATATCAAGATAACCAAATAAAAGGAAAAAAAATAAGCATTTTGTGTTTCGAAAATTGTCGAGATGTCATAAAGTTTCGAATTAGAGAATCTAAAATTCAAGTCTCCATATGTATCGAAAATGATAAACGTTTGGCGGAAAGTGTATACTAAACACGACAAGAATTTCCTACTCGAATAACTCACGATCGAAAAACGATTGATACGCAATAGCTTAGTATCACCATTTCGAGGACAACGTATCTCGTATATATATATATATAGCACACACGAGCACACTACGATTAATCGTCTATTTACAACCGAATAGCGAATAACATTTTGCGTAATCCTAGCTCAGTTCCCTCCAAGCCCAAAGTTATATTGTGCCGCATGAAATGCGTGACCTGAACACACCTTCGACATTTTCGTGCTACGTTTCATTTCAGAGCTCGATATTTCATCTTGATGCTCACGAGCATTGGAAGTTTTATCTAGTTCGATGATAATATTAAATACGACGTTAATATTAGATTCGGTTGAACGTGAGAAAGAGGGCGAACGTGAAATGTTCTTGAATATTTTATATATTATTATGTTGAGTATATTATATAGTTGGTCACAGAGGTGACTAAAATCCAACTATATTAACTTGATGCATTTTATTTAAAATTACATATCAGAACGTGGAGAGAGCAATTTAAAATCTAATTTTGATAAATATTTACTTCTTTATTCGATTAATGATGTTCCTATGGTTGGTTTGGAAGTAAAATGAAATATATAAATATACGAAGAAACAATTTTATATTAAAATATTGAAATGAAATACTCAGATGTAATTACAAGTAGAATTAATAATCTATATTTATTGTCTATCACAATTTGTGACCGAGTATCTTAAATGTAATTTTTCAGACGAATAACAAACTATTTATAACTATATCAATCGAAACTAAATGAAGAGTCATCCTTCGTTATGTTTTTGCGATTTACCTCTCGTATCGTGATTCACGACTCGTGGACAGGATAACAGGCTGATCGTCCTTGTGGATGGGTACGTTTTGATAGATAACGAAACCCTCAAGAGACCGTAAGTGATATTCACAAAGCTGGTTCACCAGATAGAAAAACGTCGTTTGTCTAAGAAGCCGTATATGCGATATAAAATTCCAACGAAGATCGTTGAATCGTTCATCCTCGTCAAAGCCAAGAGAAGAAAAGAAAAACCCAGAATCCGCTTCTCCGTAGTGACACTTTTGCCTTTTAACAACTGGAACGGATTGGCGCGAAACACAACGGATAAACTGCACTTCACAAAAAGAAAAAAAGAAGAAATCACGAACCGTCCGCTCTATTTAACCCCGTACAGAGCCGGTTTTCTCTCACGGCGATCGTTTATCTCTCCGGAAATCGTGTCGCGAAGGGATGCGCGGAAACAAGGTCACGGAGAGGTGGCCACCGATCGATCGTCACCCGAGCGAAAACGGGCAAGAACTGACTGGCCTCGCCGAGGGTACCTACCCTTATAGATATAAGACGGACGGGTGACGCATGCGCAGTGGGTGGCCGCGCATGCACGATTCGCGGTCGTTCCACTGCGCTTTCACGCTGCGGACAGGCCTCCTGTACAGGGCTCCGACGGAAGAACAGCGTTAAAGATCGAAACAGATTGGCCGATCGGAAGGAAGAAGAAGCGACGAGGATGGAAAGTCGGTCGTTCGGTCAGAAAGCGACAGTGGTAAGGTGTATGCACCGGTTAACACCCCGGGTTTTCATTCTCAACCGTTTCTTCATTATCGTGCGGTTATCACCGCATGAAAAAAAAAAAAAAATAATAATTTACAAGCGGTCGTTTGTGATTTCACGGTGATGAGACCCTCGGTTTCTGTTTAATGCGTGGTCACGTCCACCGCTTTTGTTAGTCGATGTTTATCTATCGGAATTTTTACATCGTCACGCGCCATGATAATATTACGCATTACGAAATATGAGATGGCGAAATTGCCCGCCATGAGAGTGGAGCGAAATATAGACCAGTAATTTTTTTCTTTCTTCTCCTTTTTTTGAGGGAGAGTTATTTTTTTGACTTTTAATAGGGAACAAAAATTAGATTCTACTGGATCGATGATTGAAAATTATGAGTAATTATGAATAATTATGAATAAATTCATCTATTTATTAGATAAATAAGTTATCTAATTTTGATAATGAAACGAAGATTGGAAAAATTTTCCAGAGATTCTAATTTTCTTACATCAATTTTCTTACATTGGTGTTATTATGTTTTAAATTCGAATCAATAATGACAGAAAATTAGAAAAATATTTTTTAACGAGATAATATTCTTATAGATATTATATTCTTAATTATTATGGTCGACATTAAATTTTATCGTAATGTTGAAAATCGTAGTGTTGAAAACCTATATGGTTTAAATAAGAAAAATTAATGATCAAGAAGAGCTAAAAATTAATTATGTTATTAAAATTAAAGAACAAATAAAATTGGCTTAATCAGAATTAATAGAAGAAATTAAAATAACTTAATAATATTCTTTGTTTATTACAAATAATCAAAAAAAATAAACAAAGAAAAATTGAGTATGAAAAATATTGAATGAAAAAATATTAAAATATTGAATTTATATTTTTTTCAAACAATATAAATAAATTCATAATTATTCATATTATAATATGTTGATTTTTAATTATATAAAATAAACAATTTCAAATGATTTATTTATTATAAATCCTATTCTTATTTAATTTTAATTAATATAAATTAAGTAATAGTAGTTGTGTTTGTAAGATAAAAAGATACATTTATATTTCCAGTTGCTCATATTGTATTTAATATGTGAATTTATTAAAAATATATATATATATATCTATTTTAAGAAAACTTTTTATATTTTTGAAATAAATGAAATAAATGAAATAAATAAGTAATGCATGTTAGAAAGCAATATCGAATCGATTGATCGATTTGATCGAATTTAAAATTGCATCGTTTAAAAATGAATAAATCAGTAACATATTAATAAATTCTGAGCATTCTATATTTCTTTCTAAAGATATAAAAAACACTTATTTTATGAATGATATAATGACATAAAATATCCTAAAATATTCTTATATAAGATTTAATTGATTTAAAGACTGAATGATTAGATACATTATTGTAAATTGATTTATTTCTGCACTGATAAAATATCGTTATTTCTGCATCAATTCAATATAATGGTATTCAAGATAAAATTATCTTTAATACAATATATACTGAAATATGTAAATATATTATACATAAATAAGTTTATTATATTTTATTATATTTAAATTTATTATATTTATTATTTATATTATAATTTATTATACATAAATAAATAAAATTGAAATAATATTATAAAAATATAATAATAAATACTAATTTTTTTTATATAAATGTAAACAAAATTTAGAATTAATTCATAGTTTAATAGTGTTAAATTATTAAAATCTAAGTTATATTAATAAATTTTTCGAGACCAAACAGATTATTATATAAAATATTTAATATATTGAAATATTATTTTAAAATACT
>NW_006263480.1:214632-221062 GCF_000469605.1 Apis dorsata
TTATAATAATTATATTATATAATTATAAATTTATTAATATTTTAAAAATAATATACTTTTAAATTTTATAATTATGCAATAATTATAAATTGATAATAAAGCAACACACGTTTAAAATTTAAAAATTGTTTAAGAAAAAATAAAAAAAATTGAAACATCAAAACTATTACAGCACTTTAAAAATTCATTTGGCAAAAACCAAACCAAACCTTTTTTATACGTTTGCAATCCGAAAAAAAATTAAATTAGTGACCGCTATAAAAAAAAAAGACTCTTTTTTTTTATTCCCCATATTTTTTAATTTCCCATCAATGTAAAAATCACGAATTATAAATTTTAATATGAATTCATATTTTATTCATAAAAAAATTAATGAATAATTTTTTTTCATCGATCAATAATCTTGATCTTTCTCTACCTCACCATTTCTCCCCATCGACATAAAATTCACGAATTACAAATTCCAATATGAATTCACGTTTCATTAACCGATTCGTAAAAAAGGTTAATGGATAATTTTTTTTCACCATTAAAATTCTTTCTTCGTTCAATCCTATTCCCTATCGAAAGCTACGAATTCATAAATTCCAATATGGATTCATCTTTTTTTTTTTTTTTTTTTTTTTTTAAACAAAAAAATTTGTTTTTAATTTCGGGAATTTTTTTTTTTTTTTTTTTTTTTTAAACAAAAAAATTTGTTTTTAATTTCGGGAATTTTTTTTTTTTTTTTTTTTTTTTAAACAAAAAAATTTGTTTTTAATTTCGGGAATTTTTTTTTTTTTTTTTTTTTTTTATTATTAAGCAAAAAAATTCGTATTGAATTTCGCGAATATATATTTTTTTTTTTTTTTCATACTCGACTTATTCATACTGAATAAAATCTTTCCAAACACTGTTTAAATACGCCTCGTTGATTTTTATCGTTTCTCGAGTTCCACGACATGAAAATAACAAGATACATTCTTGATCCCCTTTTGGTCAAACTTACTCGAGCATCGCACACAACGGTTTCTCGTACTTCGATCCTCGTATTTCGTATATCATAGAGACCTGTTGCTGACGAATATTTACGTTCCAGTGTCAAAGTTCTTCCCACCAGAGACGCGGAAGCTCGTGAACGGCGCGATATTCCACGTCGGGTTGGACGCCATTAAGCACAGGTGCGCTACCACCGAATTACAAGATAACGTTTAAAAATCGATAAAACTACCTTGGCGTTCCTCTCCAAAGAAACTGACTTGGTGAACTAACTTGTGTAATCGTCGAAGAAGACATCTTTCCCTCGTTCCAGACTGACTGTGGCAAGTTTAAATGGTTACGTGTTCTAGCTGGAGGAGGAGAGGGGGAGAGGGGAGGGGAGGAGGAGGAAAAGGATCAAAGTGTTGGAAAAGTAAGATGTGGGGGTCGGTTCGTCGAATAAAAGAGAAAGAAGTTGTGGATAAAAGCAACATTTGGAATTTGTCTTAAAGACGTATTGCTACGTAACAAGCAAACCTGGTCAAACTTGGGAAAACTTTTTAGAAGTTAGAAGAGATACGTTAGAAAATATGTTGGAAAGAAAGAAGGGTGCGATGAGAATCATTACGTGATATAAATCGCTTTTGAAGCTATTTAAAAATTGATATTTGAGAAAAAAGAATAGGTTTCTTCGTATATCTTTATAATTTTTGGTTTCGATATTGGATTGGATTTAATTTGTGATTGATATATTGAAAATAATTTATATTGGCTAATTTAAAATTGTTTAATTCGGTTTTATATGAATTTATATTATGATTTTTAGCATTCCAAATGAATTTATCGATTTTCTGAACATTGAAAATTGCTATACAAATTGAAAATTCTGTAACAAATAGAGATCCAGATCCATTTTTGACAATTTTTTAATTATATACGAGTAATATAATACGTAAAAAAGATTTCTGTTTGATGCAAGTTTTGTACCGGATTGGATAAAAAATAAGCGATTTATTGCAGATTTTGAAGAGTATTTTTTTTTACAATGAGAATATAGAATAATGTTTATTTTTTTTTATGTTCACGAAAAATGTCAATATATTTTTTTCCATTTTTAATTAAAAAAGAAAATAAAACAATAATAAATAGATAAACTGTGTTTTACTATTCATTATCTATTCATTATCAATGTATAATGATCATTTGATTGGTATTTTAGCATAAATCTAGGACAACTTCAAATTTGAAATAAAAAATTGAAATTAAAAACTTAATAACTATTATTTATTGTATGAAAATACAATCCTTGACTAAAAAATTAAAATCATTCATTGATATTTTCAATAAAATTTGAAGACTTAAACGAAATTTAATTGGAAATTTAATATCAATCAATTATAAACGTGCATCTTATGTATATTAAACTAATATGTTATCAAAATCAATATATATATTGATAATTTTATTTTATATAAAATATTGTAATTTATATGTAGATCATAATTGATTACATATAAAATAATTTTTAATGGAATCATTCTGAAAAGATAAAATCAATTCTTGATATTTTAATATTATTTTCATTTTTGAAGTAATAATACAAGATAGAGTAAAATATTAAAATATTAAAATATATATAAAATATTTAAGTTTTAACAATTTATTAGCTTATTATATAAAAAAAAATAAGTGTAACTCTTATACAAAATATGAAAAAAATTTGAAGATTGATTTCACGTACTTTCATCGAGAAAATTATTCTACACACTCTACACAAAAATTTTCATTAAAATCAGTTAAAAATACGTAAATTTTCTTATAAGATAACATATGAATATTTTTATTATTTAACTCTATATATATATATTTTAATAATTAATAAAAATTATTATTGAATACCACATTTAAGCCATTAAATTTTACTGAAGACCTAAAAAAATGTTGAAAATTGTGAATAATTGTCCTAATTTTTGTAGCCAGGAATTGTGTGTAATTATTTTCCTTTTTTTTTTTTTTCAGAAGAATCTTTTTTTCTTTTCATTTTTTTAACGTTGGTAAAAATGAATCTGTCCCTCTTTTTTGCTGCAAGATCCTCAATTTACGTCCAATCCATTTACGGATGGACAATTTGCTCGCTCAAACGCAGAATCAGCGGTAATACGTTTGAAATGTTTCCGTCGGCCACGTGTCGCTTTCACCTGTCTTCCTTTCGAAACTGCTTTGGAAGCTTGACGCAAAATCGATTAATAAGATTAAAAGAACTTGCCACTCGAAGCAAAGAAAAGCAATTAACTCGTTCGATGTAAACGAGCATTTGTTGAAATCATTGATACAAAAAGCGATGTAAACATATTCAATTGATTAAGAATTCATTTCCAGAATTGAGGAAAAATAATTTGAATAACTGATGAAAAAAATAATAGAAAATTGAAATAACTGAACATAAAAGAGAAAGAATATATATTATTGGGAGATACTATTTTATTTAACATCATTTTGTATCATTCCAAATTTAAATGTTTTTATTAATACTTTTTCAGAAAATTCGATAAGAGATATTACATCTAATCTATTTAAAAAAATAAAGACGATTTTATATCTTCATAAAAATTGCAAAATAACAACAAAAAGATTAGCAGCATTGAAACCATTCAATTTTTATTTAAAACAAATTTTTTTTTTTTCTACAGTGAATAAATTACGAGTTATTTGAAGTCATCGCATTGAGAATCATCCTGTATAAATCATAAACAAATATTATATATTTATAATCGAATTCGATTTAAATAAAATATTTATTTTCGATTTAATTGATACACGATATAAATATCGATGATAACCACCATTTTTATTTTTTCTTTTTCACTCCATAAAAACTCAAAAAAGATGATCGAATATTTTATTATCTTATTTTACACGTACACATTATACAATTTATGATACAATTTATTCATCGCTTTAATCGCTATGACTACATAGTTAATGACTCACAATAATTGCTTACCTATTAAAAAACACTGAAATTCTTATATTCAAGAGAAGGAAAAGGGAAACAAAAATAAAAGCAAAAAATACGAAAATAGATCGCTTATAAAAGCACGAAAGAGAAGTAAACAGGTTGAAACAAATGACGAAACGGAACTTAATTTTCATCCCTTTATCCCGAGGAGTTTACGTTACGCAGCCAACACTTTGCCAAGTGGTTATTAATGGGTCGATATCGACCCTTCCGGTTCCTCTCCAACGGACGCAATTATTTTTCTTCGAAGCCTTCTCCTCGCGAGAAGGCAATCGCGACGGTGGAAATCAAACAAGCGGGGGAAATGGTGCTCCATAGAAGCGTTACACTAAATTAATGTCGAGCGCTTCGGTCTGCGCAATCGTCCGCGAAGATAACGAGATTGTTAATTAACGAACGAAATTTTCCGTTCCGGCAAACTCGGATCTCGTGCAACGAGAAGGAACGAGAGGAGGACGCCAGGTGGCAAATAAATGAAACGCCTAAGCGAACGCCACTATTTATCCTGTGGAGGAATTTTACTGGTGGTGGTGGAGGTGATCCGAGGAGAGATGTGCATATTGTATTTCTTTTTATGGTTAGAGAAATATTTAAGGAATAATCTCTGTTAAATTAATTTTTTTAGATGCTGGAAAATTGTGTATAATCGAAATTGACGATAGATCTTAAGAGGAGATACTTTTGTTGATACAGAATTAAGGAATTTGTTCGATTGTTTTTTTATTATTATTATTATTATTATTATTATGATAAGTTGTGTATATTAGGATGAAAAATCGAAATTGTATGATTATTTTTTTAGATTGAAGAATAGAAAGAATAATTTCTGTAAAATTAATTTTTCAGGAATGGGCAAGAGCGAAATTGAAATTTTAAATATACATTTTTTTAATTTTTGATTCTTATTTTTATTATATTATCAATCACTCGAATAATGATATCTTTTTCTTTTGAGAAAAGAGAAAATTATATATAAATTTTCATTAAAATTCTGATTTGATGAATTTTCCTGTTATTTAAATACTTTCGTGAACCATTGTATATTTATTATCTAATTGGTGATTCGATAATTAATTGAGTAAATATCTCACAAAAGAGAAGAAAAAAAATGAAAGAATTGGAATATTTAACTCGAATTAATTAAATGGAAAGAATTAATGGCAAACAAGAGGGAAAAAAATCTTAGAAATATGAGTTATTCTAATTATACGCAAAGTTAATTACTGTGTAAAATTTCAAGTGTCTAGAAACATTTAGTCATTTGGTGCAGAGACTAATACAGCCGCTTTAGAAAAATAGATAAAGAAAATCTTGGCGAGAGGAGCACTAGCTATGCTTTGTGTAGATCCCCATTCGCGATTCAGCTGAATGCAAATGGCAGAAGAGACAAAGAAAATTGTCTAGGTAAAATTTCAGGATTAAAACGAACAATGAATTCGTTCGATAATATCGAGACAATACCATTTGCAAGTGAACAATGAAATCATCTACCGGTGAAAAGATGGGATAAATAGAAAGGAAGAAAAGAATTCTTTTCACTGGAATATTTGTTATTCCTGAATTTTACTGATAAAACAAAGATTGTCTTCCTTGTAATGATATTTTTATCGATAAATTTTTCAAAGTAGCACAAACTGTTTGAAAATTACCATTATAATGCATTATTTTCTCTACAAAAAAGAAAAAATTAAATTGTTGGTATCAAAGAATTATTATTGGATTACATAGATTATTAGATAAGATGTAAGTATTTATAAAACTTATTATACATTTTACATTATGATAATATATAATAAACTACTATATGTATATAGTCAAAAATATTCATATATGCAAATTCAATTAATAAATTGTGTCATCAAAGTCAATAATAATTCTGTGGAATATTATAAATATGTAAATCATAATGGATTATATCATTTTAAGAAAACAAGATTAATCTAAATTTCAATATTATTTCTGTTTCTTAAATAATTAATAATATAAAATATGTAATGCAAATTATAAATGATTATCCTGTTATCCTGTTATAAAAAATATTTCTATAAAAATTTGAAGGTTGATTTACTCAAGAAGATTTTCCAAAATATATAAATTCCTTTGTAAAATAATGCATGAATACTTTTGCATTTATTATATTATAATATTACGTTATATAATATTTTACATAGTTTTAAATCAGTTAGAAATTTCATAATTCAAATTAAAATACCTTTTAAATTTCCTACACAAATAGCTTATTACTTTTTTATAAAGGATGACGAGTTGATATCGATTATCTCGTATAAATTATATTATTCTATTTATATCCTTTATGAATCGAGAAACTTAGTAATATAACACTAATATATTCCTCTTTTATCTGAGATATCTCTCGATATTATTAAAAACCAGATATTCCAAGTGATCAAATTATTTTCATTCATCCTATATATATATATATATATATATATA
>NW_006263480.1:221298-224022 GCF_000469605.1 Apis dorsata
AGAAAAAAAGAAAGGACGAAAAACCGTACACCAGAAAGCAAAAGAATAAAGGCAATAAGCCGAATCTAGATATCTTCGTGTGTGAATTCCCTATGGGGCATACACGAGTATTGCGTTAAGTCGCGTGGATCTGCAGAAGATTTCAGAAGATGGGTATCGAAGATAAAGTTAATCTTTTCGATTTTCGATAAAGATAAAGAGACAAATTTCAATACGTAATCTCACAATGACAGGAACAAAGACGAAGACAAGGGAGGGAGAATTGTAAGATTTATGTGCAATGTACAGAATAGTATCTCACTCTCTGGTTTTCACATCTTTTGATTTTCTCTGAAAAATGTTGAATCGTGTTAGGGAAATACATTATGACACTTGTTGAAATCGAATGAAGATCGACTTTTTTAATCAATGATGAAAAAAAAAATCCATGTATGCCTATAAAAATTATTAATTTAGCAGACATCTCGATTTTGTCAAATTTATTTCAAGATATAATGCAATTGTATTCGTATTACAAAATTGCGGATCGTGAGGAAACGTTTCTCAAAATGATTAATGCCTCCTCTGGCTGGCAACGAACCATTCCAAAGGTTTGCAATCGCTTTAGGTAATTCGGTCTTGTCTAAGAGGTGTAAAGGGCGAGTTTGCGCCCATAGGGAGATCCACGATGTCGTGACAAACGACCATGGTATTCAGATGTCGATCTCTGTCGAGATTCTTGTTAGACATCGTTTCACTTTCGACTGGGTAAAACTTTTAATCGCAGAACACTTATGTTCCCAACAATGTCATCGTTAAACTCTCTCTCCTCGCTCTCTTTCCCTCTGCTTCTTCTGTTTTCCCTTTTTTCATCGATCTTTCCAGATCAACGACGCTTAATTGCACCTTCTTCGTGGAATCCGAAGGTTTCGATTTCAATTCTCCAATCAAATTCTCTGCATCACCCTCATCTTTCCATCCTGTTAAGGAATTTGTTAATATCGAGACGGTGTATTGAAGGTATTATATTATTTATTGTACGTGATATAAATGATCTATATTACGTATAATAATTAATTATTATATATGATAATAAATAATAGAATGTTATATTATTATTTATATTGTATATCATTAATTATTATTATATTATACATAGTTAATTTATTACAAGATAGGAGATTAAAAAGATAGGAGAAAAAAATTATCCTGTGTGTTGTTGATATAGCAAATGAGAATGAGAAACTTTTTATAATAATGATATTTCAATTAATTATTTCGAAATTAAAATAAGCATGGACGATATCGATGGCTGTACTTTTTAACCGATTAACTTTTTTACCGATGATCGGTACGAGAGTGTCAAAGAAAATGGTCTACCATCTTTCAAAATTAGCCTATCTATAGGAATATTTTTCCCGCGAAATAGAAATCGAGATTAGTTAATTAAGAGCCGTGATACGGAGGCGTTATCGAGCGCGTTGCATTTTATCGAAAACGTGTTTAACCTTTAAACCCAGGGGGCTCAACACAACGGCAGCTTTAATATCGGCTTCGCTAAACATTGTCCAGGATAATAGCTTTTTTTAAACTTCGGACGCATAACTGAAATTTCGAAGATAACGATACACTTTATAAAAGCGTTTCTCCGCGCCAGATAAAATTTGATTCGAATGCGCAACACGTGAAACGAGAACTAATTGAAAATGCGAACTCGTTGGAATATTTTACAGCTCGGAAACGTTATTAACCCTTTGATCTCGAAATACTTTTTTAGATACAGGAAAAGTTTAACTTTTACGCTGCGAAGTATATTTATCCTATCTTTTATATTGCAAAAAAAAATTGTTTAAAAAATCAAAATGCATATAACAAATTATAATTTGTTCTTTATTTCGAAAATAAAATTATTTACACGGCAACAAAGTCGTCGCGAAAAATAAATAATCTGCAAAAACACTTTTCACTTTCGACCATATAATTTTTTTATTTATTTATTTATTTTTGTTTTTAACGCCTTTAACAAAATTTAATAAAAAAAAATTGCACGATATTTATTTAGTATTTGACCAACTTAAAAAATTAATCTCTTTGAAAACGAGGCTTTAGAGAAGCTTTATTTTCTCTCTCTCTCTCTCTCTCTTTTTCTCACTTTTCCACGTGATTTTTCATCGCAATTTTTTTACGAATCGGGCGAGATCTCGTTCAAAATATTTTCTCAAAATTAAAGGAAAATTAAAAGAAAGACGTACGACAAACGTGTAACAAAAATTACAATCGCGAAAGGGTTAAAATAAACCTTGCTCTCGAGAATTTCTTCATCCACTCGACCGCCGTTGAAGAAAAACGAGCAAACGAATTTGCTGGCATTATGTGACTGTTGACGGTAATTTACGAGATAGGGTAGGGTTAACGAAGCGACATACGGATGGAAGAATCGCGTTCCATCATTGCGTGGAAATTGGCTTAAGGCGGGGACCGCAATGGCGATACGTCACAACTTAATTGCCAGCTCGTCGTACTTGTCGGTGTATTACCCTCTCCGCCACCTCCTAATTTCAATTATTATCCCATTCGTTATTCCCATTCGTACCGCCTCTTTTCGGCTCACTGTACGGCGCCAGAATAAATCCTCGCCATTTATTGTCGATTTATTTCTTTCTCCTTCTTCCATGCTCGTATACACACACACACACACACACACACACACACACACACACACACACACATATATATATATATATA
>NW_006263480.1:224270-226575 GCF_000469605.1 Apis dorsata
ATAATATTCGTGGAACATCCATGGAGATTCGAAACTTGATACGCAAAAACTTGGTCAGTCTTATTTATTAATACATTCGAGGTTGGAACGAAAGAGGTTGCCGGATATTGAGGGGGTAGCGGATATTGATTTTCGGTAAGTAGAAAAAACAATTGTAAAACGACGAGAAATGCATCGAAATTCAAAATGGTCGACGTTATACGAGACTTGTATCGAACGTATGCGTATGCAAAAGGGAAGCCGGATATATGGAGAATATTCTTTTTCGTTTTTTTGAAAAAAATTCCTGTACGTAATCGTAGAATACGAAATCGCAAAAATTTGTATTTTCGAAAATGTGTTTATAATTTTTATAATCAAGATTTAAATAAAGCTTAATTTTGTATTTCTTTTTTTTTAATTGTGTATCATAATCGCGTGTTATACGTCAAAAATCGTTCAATCTTGCATTAATGTGTCGCCATCTGACAATAATGGAGTATTTTATTAATCAGCGATCAATGCAAAAGAATATAACTATAATATAATATAAATAATTATATAAAATAATTATAAAAAAATAATTATAAATAAAAATTGTGTTTCTTACCTTTTAAAATTGTCGTACGAGAAATGTTTAAAATATCATTTTTCGTTGGTGAATTAAGAGAATAACACGAGGAAGGGGAGGAGAAAAAGTGACAAAAGGAGCGAAAGGGGAGAAACGTTGAAAGCAACGTAAGAAGATGAAAAGGAACGTGATTATCTTTTCCGAGTAGGAGTCAAAAAAAAAACTTTTCTGCGCTAAAACGTACGAAGAGAAATACTTCTGTATTTTATTAGCTCGGTTAAAGTAGATACTGCGGGGTATAATTTTAAAAGCGCAGTGATGGAGGAATGAAACGCGGTTAGGAGGAAGGGATGGAAACGTGTGAAAGCGAATAAACAAAGGGGGGACGGGGGAAGGGAGGGGAATGTACGGGACCTCAAAGTATACATTCATAACGCGCCTGCTTTCACGGTTTATTCTATTCCTTCTCTTTAGTTAGTTTCTTTGCTTTTTTTCCCCTCCCCCCCTCCCCCTGTTCCTTTTTATTGGATTTTTATCCTAATGCGACGAACGAATCGAGAAATCCATCTGCGATATATTCAGTTTTCATTATTTGCTGTGAGGAAGATCTCTTCTTGAGAGAGATCGATTCGATCGATTGAGAGTCATAATCCATATCAAAGAAATGGAATAAGACTGTAATTTCAAATTATTATAAAGCATTAAAAGCAGAAATTGTAAAATATGCAGATGAAAGATGTTTTTCTATTTTAAATATCATGTGAATTTGTTAAAATTTCAAAATTTTAATATGAATAAATAAAATATAAGAATGCAAGTTTAGTTAGTTTCTTGTTCAATTTGTAATATATATATAAGAGGTTTTGACGTTTCTTAAGTCTTGTTACCCTTACGTTAATATAATTTTAATAGGTTATTATTGGGCAAAGACAATTTTTCTTCATTATTAAAAGTTAATAATAATAGTGAGGAACAAAAGAATTACAGGAGTAGGGGAAAGGAATCTACATTTTCTCCCATACTTAATAACCATACTTCTGTAAAAAAAAAAAAGAAAAAAGTACATTGTTATTTCAAAAACTTTTTATTCGAAACTTAAATTTCTTATAAAAGATTCGAGAAACTTTTGAAATAAGCACCATTAAATATGATTCGTTCAAATATTCTTCCACTCTTTAATGATAGTTTTTATTCAAACTTGGGAAAAGAAGCAGTGGAAGAAAGAACTTTCACACCGCGTTAATTCCATTAATCATGTCAAATTAACAAAAATGATATTTCACTTTGAACATATTTTTTTTTTTTTTTTTTTATCTATAATACTGTAAAACAGCTCGAGCGAGGCAATTAAAAATTCTCGCGAAGATTAAGATTTAATGTTAAATGAGAATAAAAAATTATCGGGCAATAAAGATTATTTTCACCATTCGTAACAATCTTAACGATGATTTCGTTTATGCAAATTTCAATCGTATGTTTCCATCGAATCCATCGCGATCAAACAATACACAACGGTGCTCGAACGCTTTTTCCCTTAACCGAGGTCGCCTTTTATTTCCATTCCCCGTCGCGCACAACAGCCGGTAACTTTGCTCGACAATACAAATTTGCTCTCGCCGGAAGAATCGAACGCTTGATTTCCAATTCCTCGTGCAGTGACGCCGGATCGGATGAAAGGAAATAGCAGGCAGCAAGAGTTAAAGGCGCTTTTCAAGCGGTCCCCCTCCCCCCTCCCTTCGTTAATTCCCGTGGGCA
>NW_006263480.1:227119-234769 GCF_000469605.1 Apis dorsata
TCGAGATCCAGCCTATCGAACTATTCAAACACGGAAGACGTCGAAAGGATCCGAATCATAAACCGATTTTTGTATTCACAATTTTTATATATTTATAATTCTATTAATTTCTATTCTATTCTATTAAAATTTCTATTAAAATTCTATTAATCATAAAATATTGAAAGCAAGGAAGATTAACGAATGAAACGAGAAACATTTCTATTGTGCGCGAAAATATAATAATAAAATAAAAATTGCAAAATTGTAAAAATTGTAAAATTGCACATCGAAGTGTTTTTTTTTTTTTTTAAATCCACTTTTGTTCAAGAAGGGAGGAGAAGGGGGGTAAGTTTGTCTTCTAAGGGAGTCAAGGAGGAAGGATGAGAGGGGTAATGGCAAGCTCCTTTGGCGAGATTAGATGAATTCGAAGGGCAGGGGTAAACAGAAGGATAAGGGAAGTGCACAAGGCAGAGAGTATGGGAAGCGGTAAAATAGCAGTTTGAGGCAGAGGCTCCATCAGAGAGTTTAGAAGAGGCGAAATCTTGGCTCCTGACTCGAGTCGTTAAGATTTAACGGTGTGTTAGCAACGAATTAAATCGTGGACTCGCTTAGTCCCCCTGATTTCCCCTGCACTTATCCTCCAAGACAGTTGGCCCAATTTATTAACCAGCAAGTGTTGAAGCCAAAGCCTCTACTTGGCACCAGGTTTACTTAAGAAGACGGGATAAATCACGGGGAATGGATCCCTCTTTATCACGTATCATTGAGCATGCTACAATGTCGGTGACATCACAGCAGTTGTAACATTCTCGAGAAAAAGTTGATCAATTTGGATGCAATTGAAGAGAAATAAAGCAGGAAATGAGCTTTTCGAAGCGAGAAACAGAAAAAAAGTAATTTATCGTTTAAAGATTATTGAATATTGAATACAGATGAAAATCTAATATCAAATCACGAGGATAAATCATTAAAATTAAAAGGGAAGACGAGAGATAGAAATCTAACTTTCCAAGTTAGAAATTAATAATCTTTAATTTACCCAAATCTAGTCTCAATTTGAAATTATATTTATATAAGAGATTTATTTATTCATTTGTTTACTTAAAAAGAAAAAGTTAAATTAAAAAGACAAGAATTTATAAAATTAATAAAATATGATTTCATAATATAATTATCGATTAATTTTTATTAGAACTCGTAAAAACTTAGGAAAAATTCGATATCGTCTGCGATTGTTTTCCAAAGTTCCAGCATCGACGTATTATTTATTCCACGTTGAAACGACGAGCCACCAATCGAGGCAGGTAACGAAAGAAAGGAGCTCAAACAAAATTGACGTTCGCGAGGAAACTTTCGAATCGAATTTCAGTTAAATTCTTACGAGGGGATCGTCCATGAAAGCGACGAGACTTTTTTCTCCTTCTCCTTCTTCTTCCTTTCCTTCTTCTTCCTCTTCCTTTCAAACATCCCCCTCTACACTGTAACCGATCCTTTCCACTTTAGAATTCCTCTCTATTTTGTATCCCTCCTCGGAGAGGAACGACGACAAACGACAACAAACGATCCTTCGCCGATGGGGGATCGACTTTAATCGTTCTCACTCTACTGCTTGTTACCGAAAAACCAGAGATTTCAAGCGTCGAAGCACGGTGGGAAAGGAGAAATTAGTGGCCGCTGGTCGATAGGAGAGAAAATATTGAATTTAAAACTTGATTTTAAAAAAAAAGAAATTAAAATAATCTTTCTAATATCATCTCTTTTCATCAACCTCTCTGATATACCTTTTAACATCAACGTTAAATCTTGCACGATTTTTTATTCCAAAAATTAGGTTACATATTTTATAAATACGGATAGATATAACAAAATTGAATAGAGATTCGTTTTATCGTTTAAATTTAAGTCGATACGTTATTTTGTTTTCTTCTTATTATGTATATTCTCTAGATTTAAAGTTTCAACAATTGTTAAAATAATCATTTACATATGTACGGTTATATCCACTATTTCTCTCAAACACTGTATTCTGGAATATTCTAGAATAATTTTCTGACCTGAATTGAAACCGATCGATATACAAACAACCCTCCTATAACACGATTAATTTGTTCCATTCGATCAAAATCTAGAACCAATGTTAACATTACAAGTCATAAGATGAGTGTCAACAAAAATCGTATGACTTGAGAGCATTTTCTCCCATTATCTTAGACACGTAATTTTGGTATATTAAACTCTTTGCTGTTGATGAAAATTTATCACAAAATTAGAAATAAGTGACAATTACATTTTTCTTGATAATAACGTGTTAAATCATGGAAGGATTGTCCATTGAAACGTTGTATAGTTTTCAATGTATCGCGTATATAAAAGGATCGACCGGATAACTGCTGCAGGATTCAGATTCAGGTTTTAATAATTGTTGGCTGGTTTGTTCTTTCGATCTCGTGATTATCTCGTGAAGAAGTGAGAAAAATATTTCTTAACCGAGTGAGATAGAAAAAGGTATTTCGTTTTATGATGCGCATTTTAAGCTATATCTCCGCTGAAACAACGACAAGAAACTTTTTGTACCAGAATGTTTCCAACGGATAGAAACTGTATTTTGTTCGTGCTAAAGCTACACGATCTGAGGATCCCCTCCGTTTCAATTTCAAAGCTGAATTTGTTGCTGATAGTGGAAGCATGAAAAAAACATTTCGCAATAAGCAACTTTTTCCCACGTGAAACGTGAAACATCATCAAAAATGTTGCTTCTTATTGTCTCTGATATAAATACAATTAATAACTTTTTGTCGATATTATCTGTAAAAAATTAGAGTTTCAATTTCAGTTAATAGAATAATTTCAGTTAAAAGATTCGATCTCTAATTTGTTGGATGTAGTGATGGGTTGAAACTGTAATTTCGACTTGTTGTCATTCTGTTCTAAAAATATCGTTTTCCTTGCGCTAAAGGGTGTTTAATTAACTCTGATCCGCGCTTCCATTACGCGATATTTTTCTGGAAAAGGATGATAGAGTCACTCTATCGAGGGATGAATAGCGAATGGGGATACACCCCGTGGAAAAACCCACAGGCTGCGTTTTTCTGGGTTATCGGCAGACGACCCTTGGAAACTCTAAAGCGACCTATATATGTTGAAATATAATGTCGTGATGCAGGCATCGAGTCGAGCGATGGGTTTAACTCGCGCAATATGTTTCTCGATAGTTTGTACGCGCCATCGACTTAAACCCATCGCTTGATTCCCACGACTGCATAGCAACGTGTTAACTATGTCTGCAGACCACTTAAGATTTATGACATGATGCTTGGTATCGAGGTGTACGCATTACTCAATATTATGCAACGTTAATTCGACGAGGATGAAAGTAGTTGTTTCTTCGTGAAAAGTTATTAAAAATATACTAAAATAGAAACGTATTGTATGCTATATTTTTATATTTTTATTATACATATTTCATAAAGAAATGCTGCTGAATTTCGTTATAATTTTATAAGTTACATTGGAAAGTTATTTATACAAGAATCTATTACATCATGAAAATATTCAAATATTCAAAATTATATTCTATTCGGTTAAATTATTCATTCCAAATTGATTAATTGAAAATTTCTTTTCAATTAAATGTTCGTAGATGGAGATATGAATTTGAGAAAGAATATGCATCGTAAATTCGTAAATTTTTAAATTTGCAATCTTAAACATTTTCGAAAGTTTTAAAAGTTTCGAAGTTTTCGAAAATCTTGGCAAGTCTTGGAAGATTTTTATAATTATCGCGATAAGAAATTTTAAATAATATAATTAAAACGAATATATTATATATAAAAAGGAATATTTATAAATTTGTAAATGAATTCCGACTAAAATTAGAATCATTTAGATGTCTATAAATAAATATTACAATAATTTTCTACAAATTATAGAGCATTAATCAAGATCGTTTCGCATTTATTTTTATCTTTAATTTAATTTTCGATATTTCCATTTCATTTTATGATTTAGACACATTTTCTGTTGTACGTATACAAGATTTAATTAAATTTATATTGAAAATGGAATGTATTTTGGTATATAAAAATATCTTGCACTTTATTATTAATACATAATAAAAACAATAAAAAGAGATTCAAACGATAAAAAGAGTTCGTCTTTTCATTATTTGTGTTATAGATTTTTTATTAATTCTTATCATTAATTAGATTATTGTATTATTGTAACATTCTTAATTTTAATTAACAATGTAAATAATCAACAACATAATAAAGATAAGATATTATTTAAAAATATTATTTAAAGAAAAAATTGAAATCTTCACGTGACATTCTAAAAGTTCAGAAACTTTTCCATCTTGTATCGTGAATCTGAAAGATGGCAAGTTTTTTTTTTTTTAACTATTACAAAATAATCGTAAAACCAACTTTTTTCTCTCTCTCTCTTCTATTCTGATATTTATATGCAAGTGTACACTCTCAGATAGCACGGTTCATAGAGAAAGAGAGAGAGAGAAGAAGAGAGAGAGAGAGAAAGAGAAAGAGAGAAAAATTGAGATAGAACGAACGATCTCCTTAAAAAGTTTACCCGCCACGAGCAAATCTCCGATAAGTTTACGGAGGAACTTTGAACCGAACTTCGCAGGCCGACTAGGGTCTCTTGAAAAGTATTTTCGGGGTAGACGGCCAAATCGCTCGCAATCAAGAGTTTTCCACCGTTTTCAATTACTTTCTCCTATTTTTTTATTTCTCACCTTCTCGATTCCTACGAAATAAAGAAAAAAAAAAATTACTCCATAACCCGTCGCGATTACGAAAAAATTCCAATAAAATTTCTTTTTTATTACTGTGAACAGAATTATATCGTAGATTAATGAATAAATGTATCTAATTTAACAATTGTGAGTGTTCAAATTAGTTCTAGAAGTCTGGCTATTGTTATTTCGATTTGAAGAGATAAAAATAATATGACGAGAAAAAACTCGAGTCAAGATAAGTTTGATTGTAATTATGAAAAAGAAAAAAAGAAAAAGTTTCGCTCGACACGTTTTTTCGAAACAATCGAAAACCAGCGTATAACAGTTGAAAATGAGGTAGGCGTCGATATCTCGGCAAAGATTAAATGATATCGCGATGCTTTTACACTGAATGGCGTGGTATTGCGTTAATTTCACGTAATACCGTCAGGATCGGAAGCGAGAGAATCGATATCTCGCTCGTTGAAACTTATCGGACAGGTTGCGATCGTTTTATTGCGCATCCTCGAATTAACGCCAAACCAATTAAAACCAGTGTTTGTAATTAGTTAGAAAACCGACGTATGCTGTAATCTCTTATCGGTATAATATTCATATCTTATAGAAAATTTTATTTTAAAAAATAAAATTTTAATAAAAATATTCGTGATATATAATCGTATATAGAGCAATTTATTTTTTCTTCAAATTATTTTATTCTTATTTTATTTAAATTCTTGTTCATAGGATGATAGAGTAATTGAAACTTGAATATTTTATAATTTAATATTTTCCTTTATCTTTACGAAGTTGTATTTAAAAACTTTTATCGATCGATTGTAATATAATTTCACTAATCAAAATATAATTGATTGCCATTCAACTCTGATACGGTTCGAAATGAGAGAAAAATCATAAGAGTAAAATTCATAATCAAGAAAAATCAATTACGCTTGGATCTTATTTATGCCCTATTCAACGAATTTAAGTAATCAATAAATGAAATGTATATTCTATATGTGAAAAATTATGAGCAATATTTTATATGTATGTAAAAAACGTGGAATAAAAATTTTTCCTTCAAAGCCTCGTTTTTTAAAAAAAATTGAATTTGCAAATTTATCATGTATTTGATTTATCGTTAATTATCTATTCATAATAGGTTTATCTAATTAATTGTTCAATTATTGAACGTATTCACTGATCAACATGTTCCAATTTGATAGTCCTCTATCAATTATCCAATCGTATTTAGCTATGAATCGGACAAATTCACATGTATTCGATAAATTTCATTTAATCTTCATTTAATTTTCTCAAAAATTGAAATATTCCAATCCAATTTCGTTATTCTTGACTTTTGTTTTATTCTGATCAATAGAATTTTACGATCTATTCCATTTATGAATATTATCGTATACGCGTTATAAATCATTTTGAATATCTAATTTTAATTTTTCATAATAATATTTTCTTCTCACACAAAAAAAAGAAACGGAACTTTCTTGATTATCTAAAAATGTTGCATTTCTTATTTTTATTATTTGCTTATTTTTATTACAACAAATTAAAAATAATATTTTTTCATATAAATCAAAATGTATTATTTATTTTGATAACACGAGATAAAATTATATCGTATCTCATCCCTAGATAATAGTGATATTAAACAAAGATATCTACTGACTTATATATTATTTACACGGTTACCTAGTTACTTCAGTTATTTATGATTAAAATTATCTCATTATCATCTGTCGATAACAATTAGAACATAAAAAAAATTATAAATAAAATTAATTATATTTTTATTATAAAAAATTATAATAAAATTAAATAAATTATAAATAAGTAATAAATATTAAAAAAAGAAAAACAACCCTTTAAGTTTCCCTAGATCGTAACGTTTCTCGATCCATGCAAAAATTTTCGTTCCTTTCCACTTTTTCCCTTCTTTCTTATTTTTTCCTTTCTCTCTTTTTTTTTTTTTCTCTCCTCCTCCCCTACTCCCACCATTCTCGTGGAATAGCGAAATATTCGAGCTCGGTTGGGCCCGGATTAACGGCAGCAGAAGAATATCAACGAGGGGAAAACCGAGTGGTGCGCGTTTCGCGCGAATTTACTTGGAAAATCGGCAGGCCTACCTGTTTTCGAGCGCTGCATATCGCTTTGAGTCCCGGTAATTTTCAAAGTGCACGCTGAAAATTTATCCGCGGGGGAGGGAGGGAAGTTGGGAGGGGATGCACGAAAATCGTATCGCGTTATCGAGAATGCTCAATTAAGCGAGCGTACGCCCGGTTTGTATAAAGGGGGTGAATCCAACAGGATCTAATGCTACCGTTTTCGAGGCTAATTTATGACCGGCTATTGTACTTCGAATAACGGTCTCCCCCCCCGTTATTATGGAGCTAGCCAGAGAGACAGGAACAAATGACGGAAAAGGCGGGAAAGAGCAGGAGATAATAAAGAGAGAGTGGCAGATATCGGTGGGAGAGAGGGAGGAGGGGGAAGGAAGATCCGCGGAAGAGAAAGAAAGATTTATAAACGAAGATCCTAGATGGAAGGAGTTATAACATAAGCAAAAAGGAGGAGGGGATGGTTCTGTTTCCCAGACGAAGATTCAAGGAACGACGAGGAGAGACGAAGATGGGTGGGGAAGGGGGAAGAACAATTGCAAATAGCCCCGAGGCGTGGTAAACGGGGATAGTACTCGTAGCTGGCTGGTTTCTTCTGGTAAGTTGGTAGCGTTGCATATTGTTTCCTATTCAACAGTTTTGCAGCCTCTGGCTTTTCCAGTTTTTCCTCCATCTCTCTCTCTCTCTCTCCTCTTTTTATTTTTTCCTCTCTACTTTTTTTTCTCCTTCTTTTTCTCTTTATTCTTTTTCTCTCTTTTTTTTTTTTTTTTCATTATAACTATACGACTCCTCGTACGATTC
>NW_006263480.1:234844-238584 GCF_000469605.1 Apis dorsata
ACACATATATATACGTGTGTAGGTAATATACGTATTACTTACGGATATTATACAGTAGAACGTACCAGTTTATCCGCACTTCATTTGTAGGGACAGGTTAATGCACGAGTTTGAAATATATGAACTCATAGCTGAACTATTGAACTGTTGTATACTTTATTATCTGAACTATAGTTGAGTATAGGTTTTTCAGTTGTATTAACGTTTATACGAATCAATTCTCTATAATGAAACGCAATGAATATATAAATGTTAAGACGTACAAAGATTGGACATTATTTTTCAAGTTTTAGATATAGAATTTAATAAGTTTAGTAAGTTATATAGATATTTTTAATTTTTATAACTGGAAAAATGCAAAAGCAATCTCGCGATTGCTACTCGTTGTTTCACTCTCTCGATGAAATGGCTATTGAAACTTTAATGCAATGTAATATATATATATATATATTAAGATATGCAAATACGTCGATATGAAAGAAATATTTTAATATTTAATAGTCAATGGCTCTATTAGTTAGCTAGTTCATTCATAAACAGTAGTATAATGTAGAATTACCATTTATACATATGTATGTACCTATCAGGGAACAAGAAAGTTAATATAAATAAATTGTTCATTCTTCTTGGGCAACAGTCCAGCTAATTTTTCCCTCCAGCTATCATACATAAATTAAATTTCAGATTACGTTTATATAATGAAACACTACAGTAAAATTTCATTCATACAATTCTCTACATCATGAATATTATTCAAACTTTATATTCATGAAACTTTATCGTTATCGACTGACGAATAATGTTTTTCTCAACATTTGATATTCTTTTTTTTTTTAATCGTATTACGATTAATAAATATAAAATACAATCTTAAAAAAGATTACATCATCATAAAAAAAGTAATTATTATTATTGTTATATACCTTTTATTATTTTTTAGCTTTTATATTTATTTTTTATTTATTATATACCATGCACCTTTTGTTTAAAATATTTTTTCATTTTTTTCATACAACAAACAATTTACAAATAATTTAGGTGGCTGTGTTTGCGTGAATAAGTTTGCATATCATCTCGAATAGAATGAATATTTCTCGCGTGTAAAGAAGAATCATAATATCAAAGTTGTGAGCAACATTTGTACGCGATATTCGCGCGACGTAGTTACATATAATATAACACCGTTTTCCTTTGAGCATATCATTCTAGATTACCCACGATTTCTCGTTTTGCTTCGGTTCGTTTTCTTCGATAAAACACGTCCAAGTTTTATACTTTCCGCCATTTTAATATTACGCGGGTGAAAGGAGATTTTTTTAGAACGTTTCATGATTTTTCTTTCTTTTCTTTTTTACAATTCATTGAGAAAGAAAATTTCTCATGATACACTGTCACAATTCGATCATTTTATCATTTCGATCTTCATATTTCTGCTCGTCCTCGATTAAACATTTTAGGTTAGGTTTATCACTAATAAGCAAAAGATACACAAGAAAAAACTATCGACTTTTAATCAACTCGATTAATTCTCATTTTTGAAAAAATTTCGTTATAAATAATGAAGCTCGATAATTTCAGGAAATGATTAGTAGCATCCGGTGTCCTCCGAATCGAAGCATGGAGGATCGTATTTCAAGCATTTAGTACGACTGACCACCATCCTTCAGAGAGTTATCGCGTTAATCCTCGAGTAATATTTTACTGGAAAATCTCGGTGATATTTTCCGTGGCGTAGAGGATGACAAATGGCGTTAACTGCCAGCACGGTTAATTGTCGGCTTTATAGTGTACCATGGTTATTACATGCACGTTGTAATTTCTACGCTTACTACGTCGTGGACGTAAAAGTGGCTCGCTACGACGAAGGAAGTATTTTTTGTCATTATTATATCTTTCTATTAACAATGATCTGATTTTTTTCCAGGTCGTATTAAACACTCTTAATGTATAATATGATTGTCGACATATTTAGTTTTTTTTTTAATTATTTGATATATTTACAATGTAGATTCTACATTGTAAAAACATTATCTCTTGGATTTAATTCCAAGAATGCGAAGACAAAATATGTAAATATTTAATTTTTGAATATGTTAATATTTATATTTAATATCAAGCCAAAATGTTTGCGAATTTATTCTTCCAATTCTCCGTCGAATGTTTAATTGATATTGTGGAAAATCATTTTCAATTAAAAATAAAAAAATGAGAAGTTATTAATAAAAACATATATGTAAACGAAAAAATTAAATTAAGAAATTATATAGCAAAAATAAATATATAAGAAAATTTCTTAGATTGACTTGATATTTGAATATTATAGAAATAATAGTTTGCAAATTTAATATTATATCAATTGACTAAAATGTAAAGAGAATCGATAAATATATATCTTCATAAAAGCTGAAAATACATTCTATATAGAAATACATAATTTAAGAATATCAACATTCTTTTGATAGTCTATTATTTTGAATTTCCTCAAAAGATGAAGTAATGAGATGTAAATTCTTATTAATTTATACATAATTTAATAAGTAATATATACAATAAAAATATCTTCTTTTTATCAAAATATTACTATGTTAACATTTCATATTACTATGTTAACAATTTTGTAATATATTAACACTTTTTAATTACTAAAACTTCCATTGTTACGTTTTGAAACGATAAAAAATGATTCGATTCTTAATATTTTCATAATTTTTTCTTTCCTTTTTTTTTTTTTTTTAAGAAAAGTTATTTTAAATCAAATTTTAACAATCATTCTTATATCAAATGTATATCCTGATTTTAAAAATAATTTTGATATTTCAATAAAGAGATAATAAAACAATATATTATGATATTTCGTAAAAAAGTTTCAAAAAAAATCAGTGATTACATTTCTTTTAAGTTCAAATTTTGAAATAGTCGAATATTTCGTAAGTGAAGACCCACCAGCTCGCCGTTTAATTCGCGGTTTCATTTTCTCCGATTTCCCACTTTTTTTCATTTTTCCTCTGGAACACTTCCCTTTCTGCTCGTTTTAATCGTACTCTTTCTTTGGTCTGATATTCTGAATATTTCTTTCTCTAACCCCAGGCTAAATGTTCTATCTTTCGCGTCCAAAATCAAGAGTGCCTTTTTCTCGTTCTATTTTGCGAATACTTTATGTGATTTTTCTCTCTTTCTCTCTCTCTCTCTCTCTCTTTCTCTATCTCTATCTTTATTTACTTCATTTGAAATACAAAAAAAAGAGAAAAAGAGAAAGTGAAAAGAAAAAATTAAAGTAAATAAATCAAAAAAATATATTATTTATATAATATAAATAACATATTTATATTATATATAACATAGTATTATTTTTTTATAAATATTAAATATTATATTTTAATTAAATTCTTTGTTTACAGATAAAAAAATGTAAAAGAACTATAATGATTATTATTTCTTGTTATATTTAATTATTGAAAAAATGTATATTATGAAATTTTTATCCAATTATGTATTGGAGAATATAATTAGCAATAGGAAATAGTGACACGTAAAATTTTTCTTTAAATATTACTATATAATTAAAATAAAATAACGAATTTTTTGACTTTGTGATTAGGAGAATATAATTTGAAAGAAAATGGTATATAAAAATTTGTTAGAATTTAATATATTCAATTATTATATATCTTTTATATATACTTATCTCTTTATCACAAAAATTGTTTTTTTAAATTTAATTACAAAATTTTATATATTAA
>NW_006263480.1:238626-246533 GCF_000469605.1 Apis dorsata
TATCTATGCTTTTTGTTTAAGCTATTATATATAAAAATATATATATATATGTTTATAATATATTATAATTTAAATATATCGTATATATAATAGCTTAAAAAAATATATAAAACATACATCTAAAATTTAAAAATATAAAAATATATATAGATATAAAAAATATATATCCAATATGTAAAAGTTTAATATAAAATATAAACAATAAAATAGAAATATAATATATATAATATATCGAAATGAAATGAAAACGAAATAATCATGTATATAATAAATAAATATAATAAATATAATAAAATATAATAAATAAATATGTAAATAATAAAAATACAAAAATATATATAGAATTCGATATGATATATATATCGATATGATAAAAATATAAAATAAATATATTTTATTTATATAATATACTTTATAAATATATTTATATATTACACAAATGAAATAAGCATTTAGTGTCAGTGGCGTCATCTTACGGACAAATATGAAAACTCAGTGATTTGATCACTGATAGAAACACACATACAAAATTTCATATATAGAGAGCAGGAAAGAAAAAATGTATTATTAACTTAACTTTGATGCAACTTCTAATAAGTACTTTTTATTATATTGAGAATATAATATTAAAATTTAATTAATTATTAATTATTCAAAAAATTTATATTTTTAAACTCATATGTCAATGTTAGAATCTCAAATAATTTATATTCATAATCTTTTCAATTAATTATTAATTAATGATTAATACATCGTGTACAAACTAAACAATCGATGTGCGATATGTTTTTCAATAATTTTGCATTATTACAAAATTATTTATATTATTATATTAATTTTATAATATTTTTTAAGATTTTATTTCTATGATATTCATCTATAATTTTTATTCATAATTTTGTTTTAAATTGATTGTTTATTACTCGATTAGAAATCGGAAATTTATGATTAAAATATTTTCCATGATAATCATTAATGAATAATCAATCAAAAAAAATTCTTGTTAAAATTTATAAAAGAAAATTATTTGAAAATTCTTTTAGAATTTTTTAATAGAAAAATAATAATTAATTAATTTTCAATATTGCCTTTCCAATATAATGGAAAATATTAGCCGCATAAAAAGTTAATGATATATCCTTCGATATTATTGTTTTTATTTATAACGTTAAGAATATCGCTTTGCATGTTTTATGTTTTTAACAAGTTATTAAACTATTAACAAGTTAAAATTTTCAGTGTTATCCGTTAAACATAACGTTATTGACATTTAATATTTTTTTTTATGTAATTTATGGGTAAAATAAGCTTTGCCAATCTATATAAAAATTAATTCTATATAAAAATATTTAAAAGTATTTGTTTGAGTAAATGAATCTATATGCAAATGTTCCAAAATAAAATAAAAAATTCAGAAAAAAAAAATATAGAAATTTAAGAAAGCCTAATTTAAATTTAATTAATAATTTAATAAATTAATAATTAATAAATAACTAATAATTTAATAAATTAATTTAATAAAATTAATTTAATAAATTAAATTTTATTTTAGTAAATTAAATTTTATAAATTAATTTTATTAAATTAAAAAAGAAAATTTCTTAAAAGTTAAAATAAAAAATATAAAGATAAAAATATATATATATATATATCACATAATGCAAAAATATATAAAAGATAATATATATTAAAAATATATTACGATACATAAATATCTGTATGTACATATTGTATATATAATACGTTAGTAATAAAAATACATTAATTAAAATTTGTTTCGTTTATTATACGTATATTTACATTTAAAATACAAACCTTTAAAATATATTAAACATAGTATATAAATATACTAAAATTTTTTAATTATATATGAAAATTATACATATTGTTGTTTATGGATAAAGATGCTGCCACCTGTCATCAGTAGCATGAACAGTGTGTTTACATATAGAAAGTAATATGAGTGAAGAGAAAAGACAACAGTGAAACGACATTTTGAGAACAATCTTTTCATGATTCAAAAATATCAAAAGAAACCAAATGGCATTCTACGATAACGAACATTGGCTTTTATCACATATCAGGGATAGTTTTTTATCAACCGATAACACAGGTACATAATAAATTTTCTTTAGGTTAAACATTAAAGATTCTTTAATATGTAATAATCTTTAAAATTATAAATTTTACAAAATTTACTTTTATGATATTTTTTAAAGGCCAATGCGAAATGGTGATGCTTGGAGAAGATATTCCTAAACAATTAAAATCAAATGGCATGTTACAATGTTATCCTGGCATGGAAGAAAGCGATGATGAAGATCTAGATGCTCTTGCAGAATCTTATGATATACAAATGGGTACATTTTTTTTTCTAAAAATAAAAAAATATTTTTTTTTCATGAAAAATAAAAATATTTCATTTTATTATTATATAGAAATAAATATCAAAAAATCATTTAAATTTGAAATAAATATCTATGCTTTAGATATATGATTTTAATATTGATATAGATATGGAATACAGTCATAGAGAACGTACAAACACTGCTCAAAGATTAGAGAAAATGGATCTTGAAAGAGAAAAGGCTGCTAAGATCAGTGTAAAATGGAAAAATGATTCTGTTGTACCAGTCACTCAACAATCAGAATTGTTTCAAAGAAAAGATTTTCGTAAAAAAACTGGTCAAACTAAAAGATATTCTCTTTTATCTGAACAACTTGAAAAATGTCCAAATGTGCCACAAAATCCATTTATAGAATATGCTAAATTTGATGGTAGTGTATGTATCTATGAATTTTATAAATTTTAATGAAATTAAATTGTTAATTGTCATTATCATATCATTTATAATGAATTTTATTATAGGCACAAGTAGATATTCCTATAAGAAAATATAGGATATTTATGTGTATGTTACCTAAAAAACAAAGAACATATCCTCTCCATATGATTGTACTTGCTACAGCAAAAGTATTAGAATTTATTGGATTAATCTGCTATAAATATGCAAATGAACATCCAGATCATCCTTTAAAGTATGAATTCCATATGAATATAGTATATATTTTATCAATCTATAGTTAATAAAAAATATATTTATATTTTTAATATTTTCAGAGATGATATTACAAGATATGGCTTATATTTTACTGAAGATGATGGAGAAGTTGATTGGGATTTACCCTGCTTAGATCCTAAAGAAACAATATCTAAATTTGAATTTACAACATTAGGTCTTGCAGAAATGAAACCAAGTGATAGAGCGCGACATAATATGTTTAGTTGGGTAGAATTAAGAAGTGAAGAAGATTTTCTAGAAGGTCAAAATGAAGAACAAGAAGTTGCTGAAGATTTGGCAAAAATGGAAGGACATACTACTGCTATGGAAGCTCCATTGTATCAATCATACAGGTACTTCTTGTTTATTAAATTCACTAAATAATTAGTAATTACTAATATGTATTTTATACAGAGTATACATAATTAACAAAGTGAGAACAAAGAGTGAAATATATCTAGGAATATCAGGTGAAAAGATTGAAATTAATCCAATAATAACTGGAAAAGGTGCAGGTCGTTTTTGGAATAGACAAAGAGCTGTTAGTTATCAAATAGATAATATTGCCTGGTGCGAAATAACAGAAACAAAAGGATCAAAAACAATTTTTACATTAGTTTATACACCACGCTCTTCTACTTCTGATATTTTAGGTTTGCTCACTTCATCTATGCAAATACATATAACAGAAATTTGATCAATAATTTCAAAAATATTTTTTTTTTTTTACAGTATCATCTGGACAAATGCAGTCTTTACATCAATCTGCATCATTTAAAAATCACGAATTTGAAGCTGATTCAATGACTGCTGAAGAAATTGTCAGAAAAATAAATCATATATTAGAATTACATAATAGTACATCAAGAAAAGAATATTTATCTCAAAAAGAAAGAAAAGCAACAAGACGAAAAAGTTTTCACTTGCATAGATGACAGCTCTATTGGTTTCTGTATTCTATTTTAAGTTATTTAAAACATTAATTGTGTCAATATGATAAGAATTGAAACAAATGTTTGTTTCAATACAAATATAATTCTATTGTCATTTTTCTATTGCATGAATCATAAATTTCCTAATACCAAAGAAAAATACTTGTTCTTTGAGTACTTATGAGTAAATATTTGAGTAAATATTTACTTAATTACAATTTTTTTATTTGTTCTTTTATTTATTTTTACTTACAATATAAATATATTTATATGTAAAATATGAATTGATTTTGTACAAAAACCAAACATTTGTTTATTTCAATTATGTATAATTATATTTATTTTAATAATTAATATAAAAAAATTGTACATTTGTATAACAATAATTAATCTTGTTTTAAAGATTATTTTTAATGTATAACAATCTTTATAATATCATGATTCTGATATTTTGATAATTTTATCAGTAATCTTACATAGTCTTCTTTCCATTTGTGAAATGAATCTTTGATTTAATTTATAAGCTAAATTATATAACACTGATAATTTTACAAGCATATCTGATAGTTTTTCATAATTTTTGCAAATATGTTGATAATTTGGCCGAGCTGTAACAAAGGTTTTTTCATATTCTGATAAAACATTCAAATCCAAAAGTTGTCCTTGATTTTCTAAACATAATTTTTGCTTTATAAGATTTTTTCGTTGTGTTTTTCTTTGTTTCAAATTTTCTATCCATTCTTTTCTTTCATTTTTTAAATTAATTATATATTCTTCTAAATTAAAAACTTTTTCTTGTGTTGTATTAGATACATATTTTATAACTTCTCTATTCTCAACTATCTCTTTATCTTCTGCATCTTTAATTATAAAACATCATTTATATTATAAATTAATTATAAATATATCATTGATTATATCGTAATATATAAAATCTCATTAAAATATCATTAAAATTATTTAAATATCATATAAAAAATATAAAATAATGGATTAACTAACCTTCACATTCGTCAAATATAATTTGACGACTTTGAAAAACAGAAGATCGTCGTTTACGAATAGATTTTTTATATTCCAAATCCTTTTCTACATGCGGTGTATCTAATGAATAAATATTATCCATTTTATTAATAATTCTTATATAAAAACAGATTTTACCCAAGTAAAATGTCAATCAATTTTGAATGAACCAATCACGATGCAATATTATGTTTGCTTTGGAAAACCATACAAGAAATAAAAAAATTCTTATTTACTAATATATTATTTGATTTGTAATATATTCTAATATTTTACATGATATTTTTATATGTGATGTGACAACAATTATCAATTGTAAAAAAAATGTATGATATATTAAAATTATTATATTTCAAATGTTTTTCATTAAAAAATGAAAAATTTGATAATCAATTACAATGTTTCAATATTAAAAGATAAATTTTTTATTTTAAAATACAATGGAAGCAAATTTTCTATTTTTCTTTAAAAATTTGATGTAGCATACGTATATTGTACTGATTAAAAATTTAATAATAACATGAAATTTTAATAAATATTTTAATAAAAATGTTTAATTTTGAAACAAAATTGCAAAAATATTTCACAATATTATATGTTAACAATGTATATTTTTTTTTAAATACTATAATATACATAATTCCAAGTAAGAAGATTTCTATTCTATATTTTACAGGTTTTTGAAGTTTCCAGAGATTTCTATCGTTCGTGCGTTCGTGCAACTGAACGGTTTGTAAAACGTTTGCAGTTGATTCTCAATCGTCAAGTCGATTAAGTGAAATATATAACACAAAAATCTTAAATTTTGTGATTTTAACATTATAATCGAAAATATAATCGAGTGCTAAACTTTTTTTCTTACTAATAAACTTACTAATAAACATATTGAAATTTTATTTGTGGTTATTTTGAAAGAAACAATGTCGAAAAGAGCTGACGAGGTAAGTAAAAAAATGTTTTTATTTTTTTACATTACTTCTATTATTATAATAATAGAAGGACATAACATTTTCGTATAAGGAGATAATTGTTGTGTATGTGATTGTAAAAAATAAAATATTGATATTTCGAAATATTAAATTATATATAATCATTAAATTAATTAAAATATATATTGTGATTTGCAAAAATAAAATATTAGATTTTTTTATAATTATTTAATAATTATAATAATTATAATAATTAATAATAATTACAATAATATTTTAAATAAAATTACATAAAAAAATTTCATTAAAGGAATAATCTAGAAACAACATGTACATATTTTGTTTTACAGTTAAAATTGGATATTGAAGAATTTAATAATTTACTTCAACAAGCAAGTCGTCAGAGAAGTAAAGATATTCTTAATCTTGAAATTAGAAAATTACAAACAGAGTTAGCAAAATTAATTGAAGAAAACAAAATATCTCATACAATATCATCTAATGTAGTATCTAATTCCTCTAAAAAATGTTATGAAGTTAAACTTAATAACTATGGTTGGGATCAAACAAATACTACAGTAAAATTGTACATTACATTGAAAGATGTACATCAATTACCTAAAGAAGCTGTGATTTGTAATTTTACTGAAAAATCTTTAGATCTGCATGTTCTTGGATTAGATAATAAAAATTATAGTTTAACAATTAATAATTTATGTGAAGATATTAATATAGATAACAGTACTGTTAAAACTAAAACAGATATGGTGGTTGTGTCTCTTGCCAAAAAAATTGCTAAGCATTGGTCACATGTAACAGGAATAGAAAAGAGAATCAAGGAATCAAAAACATCTTCAGTTCCAGACATTGGTGAAGATAATGATCCTGGTACTAGTTTGATGAATTTAATGAAGAAGATGTATCAAGAAGGAGATGATGAAATAAAAAAGACAATAGCCAAAGCATGGACAGAAAGTCAGGAGAAAAAAGCTGCTGGATTATCAGATTATTCTTAATTTCATATTTATGAATATATAAGTTTATTATTTTATAAGTTATTAATGTACAAACCAATCTACATGTAAAATATTAAAATATAAAAATGCTTTTATATATAAGTTTGAATACTTATTGATTTTGTAAACAAAATTATGTTTCTATTATATAAATATTTTAAAAATGGTGTATTTTTATTCAAATAAAAATCTGTATTATTTTTAATATTATAAATTTATAAAGTATTTTTATTTTTTATTAATATACTGTAAATCAATTTTCCAATGTACATTGTTGATTTATCATTACTTGTAATAAAACTCATACAAACAAACTTATATATATAATTATACCTTTCAAAAATATATAAATTATTAAAAATTTAATTTACTTATATTTTTTATAACATCAATATTTATATATTAATATATTCATATATATATTTTAGTTCATGTATTTTAATTATATACTAATCTTATTTTAAGATCAAAAATAATATAGACAACAAAACTGTTTTATTTTGTAATTTTTTAAACGACATTTAATTCATTAATTTTTGCTTTAATATATACAATAATATCGAATACAATAATAATGAATACATGTTTGTGTTTTTTAAAACAATATGTATACATTATTGTTAAAATATCAAGTTATGTATATATTTTAATAAGTGATATACATATCGAAATATATTTCGATATATTTTTCGATAAATATATTTCGATATATTTCGATATATATGTCATTTATATATATGTCAAAATATATTGCTTTATACATTTCGTTAAATGTGTGTTAAAATATTTAATAAATCGATAATAATGATATTAATAGTAAAAAAAATTAATAGTAAAAAAATTAAAATGTTTATAAATAAAAATTTTTAAAAAGTTTTTAATATTTTAATAAATTTCAAAAATTCATAAATTTATAAATTAAAAATATAATATAAACTTTTTTTA
>NW_006263480.1:247066-250749 GCF_000469605.1 Apis dorsata
AAAAATTTTTTTTTATTTATATTTATAATTAAATGTAGAAAATTTAATCTAGAATATGTTTTATAAAACATGTATACAAATATAATAATTTAAAAAATATAGTAAAATATACATATTTAAATATATATCATTGAATAATATATAATGACTTTCTTAATACTTATATTTATTGTATGCAAAAGATTATTATTCTATATTCATTTATTTTAGATTATTACTCGATATTTATTTAGAAAATTATTATTTAACTTAATTTAACACGATATAAATGAATTATTTTAGTGTAGTAATATACTTATTTTAAAATGCTTATTTTACTTAATACAAACATAAATTTTATTTGTTTTGATGTACTTAGGTTTTTACATAATAATACCCATAAGAAAAATATCCAGTCAGTAAATATATTTACAATATTGTATACTAGTGACAGAATTGAGTATAATGGTTTATAAAAGTAAAAATACGTTCAAATAGTTTTGAGATATTAAATAAATAATAATATAAATAAATAAATAAATTTATATTTTAGTTAAATTAATTTAAAATTTAATTTAATTTAGACAAATAATTATATTTTATATATAAATTTACATTTATTATAAAAATATTCTTCATATAATTAAAATTTCTAGATTTAGGAATTTGGATAATAATAAATAATAATTCAATTATAAGTTATATATTTCAAACTGATATATATTTTATTTAATGGAGTTTTATTATATACATAAAATAAAAACTTCTATAAAAAGGAGAAAAACATATATTTTTTTATAATATATAATTCATACTTAGAGGTTATTACTATTGTATTTACAAATATAGCTTCTGACTTAAAATTAAACTTATTACTTTTGACATGCAAATTATAAAACTGTTAAAAGATAAAATTTGTTTTTCTGAATTTATTTGTGTATATGTTATTTCGAAATAACATTTTTATCAATTTTAATACATTTTAATAATAATTTTTAGTAATAAAAAAATCAAATCTATAAACAATTCATTGTGTAATATTTTAAATTTTGCAAAAATTCAATATAATTTACCATAATAAATATTGATATTATTAATAAATTTTAATTATCGATTATATTGATATTACTAATCAATGAAAGTAACTCTAAGAAAAAGCTAAATAATTACTATTAGTAAATCCAATTTTGCATATCAATATAATTATTATTTATAAGGATTAGTAAAAGTTACATGAATGTGCGAATATTTATGTGCGAGACAAAATATTTTTCATACATTTTTTTTTTTATAATTATTATTTGTTTTTAGAATAAATCGGATATTGTTTATATTTATTGCTTTCTCTCAAATCTTAAAAAATTCAAGTTTTAAAATTTACCATTATAAGATTTAAAATTCTTTAATGATAATTCATATAAAAACTTTATTAAAAGTGTAAAATATGAATAAATAGTATTACTTATTTATTATATATTAAATCACGTGCACTAATGCATATGAATGAGTGAAAGCATGAAATATATATTTAAAAATGTTTATAAAATATTAAATAAAGTATATTTTATAAAACATATATAGAATTTGAATCTATAATTCGTCCAACGAGTTAAGTCAAAAACTGTAAGTACATAATCACCATATAAGTGAAATGAATTGAATTTACGGCTTTAAAATACTTGCTATAAAATATATTTTTTGAGTATTAATATATTTATTATATTGCAGAATTATTTTTTGATAATGTATAAATATAAATTCACAAAATAGTTTTTGAAATAAAATTTTACAATATATAGTTAGTTTTCATGAAAATAGATTTGTCTAGCCTATTTAGCGCTTTCGAAATGCAACATTTATTACGTGATTTACACATTTACACGTAAATCGTTGAACGAAATATAGATTTTTACTTTTTGAATTTGTCTATCTAGTTAAACTATTCAGATATATAAAATGAAATTTATTGTTCATGCTTAAACATTTTCATTTCTGTAGAAAATGTTTTATTATATTTTTTTTAAGTAAGAAAAAATTAATATTTCTATTTTCATATATATATATAAAATTAATAAATTTTATATAAAGATGAATTGTGATTTATATGAAAAAATATTTGATGAAAATAAATAAAAGAAATTATGATTTAAAATTAGCTATAACAATAACTAAGTGTTTCTAGCAGATATTTTCTATACAAAATGGATAAATATTTATAGATAAAAAATTTAAAATATTAATATTATTAAAATATTTAAATTTAACAAAGTATTGATAAATAAAATAGAGAATATTAGTTTTTGATTTACAAGCTGAGACTTAATTATGATCAAGATATGATTTTATATGAATATAAAATTTATTTATACAATAAAATAACTGCTTTACTTTAGGAAGTAGCAGAAGCATTTGAAAACTGTATTTCACGACTAGTTGCATGAAAAGCTTCCATCATAATGTTTCGTGTTATTTCCATTAAATGTTCAGTATCATCTGTTTTTAATCCTTTTGTAGATATTGGTGGTAATGTTGTTATAATAACACGACCTTAAGATTATTAGTTCTAATTAATATTTATTATTAGTTTATTATTAATCTAATTAATATTTATTAGTTTACTAAGTTTACTAGTTTATTATTTAAATTATTCATTTATATGACAAAAACTTACCAGGATCAAATTTTTTTTCTTCAGAAGATAAAAAATAATAAGAGGAAAATACAACTGGTAATATAGGTAATTGAAAACGTATAGCAACATGAAAAGCACCTTTTTTAAATGGATAAATTTTACCAGTATTGCGTCTAGTTCCTTCAGGAAATATCCATAATTTTATCTATATAAAAGATATATAATAGTAGAAGAAATAAATATATACAGCACCATAAATTATTTATATACATATTATATATATATTTTTTGAATTTTTGCATCATAAATTGAATTTTTTTACCTTTTTTTCTTTAATATAATTTGTAGCATTATTAATAACTGAATGAGCTTTTTCTGAATTCATTCTATCTATAAATATCATTCCACAAAACCAAGCGGCTAAACCAAATGGCCATGCATATAAAATTTCTTTTTTTCCTACAGCTGTACACTTTCCCATTATTGGCCATATATTGAACATTCCCAATACATCTAAAGAACTTTGATGATTTGCTACTATTATACATGCTCTTTCTTGTTCTAAATGTTCTTTCCCCCTTAATTCCCAATGTACTCCTAAGAATTTAGTAAGCCAAGAACACATAAGTGATCCTAATCTAAAATTATATTTTATATGTTATTTACAATTAATAAAGTATTATTAATTAATATAAATAAAATAAATTATTATAATAGTGACAAAATTATTGACAAATGGTGGATTATTTTTTAATTTGTATAAGATATGATATATAATTTTCATAAGTCATTTTTTAATTATTCTTTTTTTATATATTATTAATTATTTGCTATATACTACATACATTGAATAAAAAATAACAAAATATATAAAAATTATATATAAAATAAATCATATATTAAAATAAAACTTAAATATAATAATTAAAATATGTACTTAAATAATAATTATATGTTATTTTAATTGAAATATAAATATCTAAATACTAAAAATTACATATGTATGTTTTATATATGTAAGCTTTTTAAATTTTTTTTTATATTTTTATTTTTTTTTAAATTTTTGTTAGAT
>NW_006263480.1:250926-252098 GCF_000469605.1 Apis dorsata
TTTACCTTTTATATATTTTTAATATTTAAATTTGCTTCTCTTTAAAATTATTATATATAAATTAAAAAAATTAATTTTATAATTTATATTATTTTTTAATTTACATGATATTTGTAGGGTGTTTCAAATAATTATCGTCACTGTATCGGAACTGCCGCTCATAGGCTATATCACCACCGTTCAATAAATTTGTCCTACAACATATCGTTTTTAAAAAAAAAATTAATCAAAATAAAAATACGAATAATGAAGTGGGTAAAATAGAAAAAGAACAAAATAAAACACAAAAGTAATAAAGTAAACAAAGTTTATATTTTCAAAATTAGTATAATTACTAACAGATAGTTTTTTACGTTCCTTGGTCGTAACATCAGAATTGGGAGCAATAAAAATGAATTTATCATCATATATCCACAGTAGAACGAAATCTTGAAATAATAACGAAAGGTCCTGCTCATTTCGTATAAGAATGGTAAAATAAGGATGAAACCGACAAGGATCACCTCGAAACATGATGGTACCATTTTTTATAGCGAAAAAGGGCGGACACTAATATGTCTCTATATTTTATCACAAAATTAATATTACGGATACACCTCTCCACAATCTTATTTGATATGACTTTAAATAATATAAAATATTATAAAGGACATGTAAAGACTTTTATTCATTGGTTATTTTATTCAACCATTTGTGATATTCGTTCACGTAATTTTAACTGATCTGTACATTGTTCTGAATACTATACTTTATTCTCACTACTTTGCATTGATCTCACTTCTAAATTCACTTTTCACCTCTCAATTATTTATTTTAAAGAATTTTAAATTTTCACGATTCGGTTTTATATAATTATAGTTTGAAGCTTCCGGTTATAAACCATATGATGTGATATTAACCCCTAGTGAAGATATCAGCAACGAAACATTGGAATAAAATTCCTATATCAATAACTTTTTACCTCATTACGTTAACAAAATATTAAAATAAAATTTTTATTATAATATACATATAAAAGTTACATATAACAATTTTATTTATTATAAATTAAAAAAAATTTATATATCTATTATATATTATTATCTATAATATATATATTAGTGTTATATCTTATTATCTTACTGATTAAAAATATCTCGTTTTTAGTTTTATTTTAAATATTTTAAATATAT